>NW_024500085.1:0-1171 GCF_017590055.1 Onychostruthus taczanowskii
AAAAAATCTGATTTTTTAAGCAAAAAAATCGGGTTTTTTAGTCAAATTTATGCCATTTTTTCACCAAAAAATGATGATTAAATAGCAAAAAAGACGAGTTATAATTGGGAAAAATTGGTGATTTTTTTGGAAAAAAATTGGGGTTTTTAAGGGTTGTTTTGGGGTGAGAAGCTGGGATTTTGGGGGCGAAAATCCCGATTTTCAGCTGTGAAAACTCAGATTTTGGGCTCCCCGGGGGTCCCCGCGCCCGCGCGCAGCCGCCTCCTCCGAGGGCTACGGGTACCCAAAAATGGGCACTTGTTTTGGGGTGAAAAACGGCCGTTTTGGGAAAAAAATCTGAATTTTTTAGCAAAAAGGGTCAAAAACTGCCATTTTGGGAAAAAAATCTGAATTTTTTAGCAAAAAAATCGAATTTTTTAGTCAAATTTATCCCGATTTTTCACCAAAAAATGATGATGAAATAGCAAAAATTTTGAGTTATAATTCGGAAAAATTGGTGATTTTTTTGGAAAAAAAATTGGGGTTTTTAAGGGTTGTTTTGGGGTGAAAAACGGCCATTTTGGGAAAAAAATCCCATTTTTTTAGAAAAAAAATTGGGTGTTTTAGTCAAATTTATCCCGATTTTTTCACCAAAAAATGATGATTAAATAGCAAAAATTTTGAGTTATAATTCGGAAAAATTGGTGATTTTTTTGGAAAAAAAATTGGGGTTTTTAAGGGTTGTTTTGGGGTGAAAAACGGCCATTTTGGGAAAAAAATCCCATTTTTTTAGAAAAAAAATTGGGTGTTTTAGTCAAATTTATCCCGATTTTTTCACCAAAAAATGATGATTAAATAGCAAAAATTTTGAGTTATAATTGGGAAAAATTGGTGATTTTTTTGGAAAAAAAATTGGGGTTTTTAAGGATTGTTTTGGGGTGAAAAACGGCAATTTTGGGAAAAAAATCTGATTTTTTTAGAAAAAAAATCAAATTTTTTAGTCAAATTTATGCCAATTTTTCACCAAAAAATGATGATTAAATAGCAAAAATTTCGAGTTATAGGTGGGAAAAATTGGTGATTTTTTAAGAAAAAAATTGGGGTTTTTAAGGATTGTTTAGGGGTGAAAAACGGCCATTTTGGGAAAAATATCCCATTTTTTAGCAAAAAAATCGGATTTTTTAGTGAAATT
>NW_024500086.1:0-1171 GCF_017590055.1 Onychostruthus taczanowskii
ATCAGCCGTTTTTCCCTGCCACAAATGGCAATTTTTTCTTCTAAAGTTCCTAATTTTTCCTGCCAAAATTCACCATTTTTTTACAACAAAAATCCTTTTTCCCACCAAAATTCGCCATTTTTCCCCGCCACAAATTCTGCATTTTTCCCGCCAAAATCAGCCATTTTTTTCCCGCCAAAACTGCAAATTTTTTCTCACAAAAATCCCATTTTTCTCAAAATATTTTGGGATTTTGGCGCCAAATTTTGGAATTTTTTGGGCCAAACCGAGATTTTTTTTGGTCAACTTTCGGGATTTTTGGCACCAAATTTTGAGACTTTTTTTGGGTCAAATGTTGGGATGGTCGCCCCGGGGCCCACTCCTGCACGAAAAAATCCCCACATTTTGCCCAAAATTCCCGTTTTTTTCCCAAAAAAAATCGCCGTTTTTTCGGCGAAAAAATCCCACTTTTCGCCAAAAAAATCTGATTTTTTTTTAGCAAAAAAAAATCCCATTTTTGCGGCCAAAATTCAATTTTGTCTCTCAAAAAAATCTAATTTTTTTCTGCCAAAAAAGCCATTTTTTTCCACCAAAAATCCTTTTTTCCCGCCAAAATTTGCTGGTTTTTCCCACCCAAATTCACCACTTTTTCCCGCCAAAATTCGCCATTTTTTCCTGCCAAAGTTCACTTTCATCTCCCAAAAAACCCTGATTTTTTTCTGCCAAAAAATCCAATTGTTTTCCCCAAAAATGTTCATTTTTCCTGCCAAAATTCCCTTTTTTTAACCAAAAATCCTTTTTTCCCGCCAAAATTTGCCATGTTTCCCGCCAAAATCAGCCTTTTTTTCCCGCCAAAATTCACCATTTTTTCAACAAAAAATCCTTTTTTCCCGCCAAAATCTGCCATTCTTTCCCGCCAAAAATTCTCCAATTTTCCCTCCAAAATCAGCCATTTTTTCCCATCACAATTCACCATTTTTTCCTGGCAAAATTCCCAGTTTTCCCGCCAAAAATTCTCCAATTTTTCCCGACAAAATCAGCCATTTTTTCCCGCCAAAATTGCAACTTTTTTCTCAAAAAAATCTTATTTTTTCTCCAAATATTTCGGGATTTTTGGCACCGAATTTTGAGACTTTTTTGGGTCAAATGTTGGGATGGCTCACCACGGGGCCCACTCCTGCAAAAACAATCC
>NW_024500087.1:0-1170 GCF_017590055.1 Onychostruthus taczanowskii
TTTGGGGAAAACTTGGAGGAAAATGGGAAAAATTGTCAATTTTTTTGGGGAATTTTGGGGATAATTTGGGGAAAATTGGGAATAAATAGGGGAAAAAATATGAATTTTGGGGGGAAAAATGTGAATTTTTGGGGAAAATTTGGTGGAAAGTGGGGAAAAATTGGGAATAAATGGGGGGAAAAAATGTTAATTTTTTTGGCTAATTTTGGGGGAAAATTGGGGAAATTTTTGGGGAAAAATGTGAATTTTTGGGGGAAAAAAAAAGGAATTTTTTTGTAATTTGGGGGTAAAAATTGGGAATAAGTAGGGGAAAAAAATAAGAATTTTGGGGGGAAAAATGTGAATTTTTGTTTTGGGGAAAAATGTGAATTTTGGGGGGAAAAAAAAAGGAATTTTTTTGTAATTTGGGGGTAAAAATTGGAATAAAAAATTGGGATTTTTGAGGGGGAAAAAAGGAGAATTTTGGTCAAAATCCTCATAAAAATGTGGCTGAAAATGTGAATTTTGGGGTGGTTTTTTGGCAGGAATCAGGGCAAGAGGAAAGGGAGCCAGAAGGAGCCGAGGCCTCCGGAGCTGTGGATTCAGCACGAGGAAATGGAGCTGGAAAAGAGGGAGAAAAGCGCGGAAAAGGCGCCGGGGAGCGGCCGGGAAAGGGCCCAGGAGGGCAAAACGGGCCCGGAAATGGAAAATGGCGGCGCGCCGCAGGCGGGTCAGGGCCAAAAATCCACGAAATTCCCTAAAAGTATTCCCGAAAAATTCCCAAAAAATTCCCAAAAAATATTCCTGAAAAGTCACAAAAAAATCAGCAAAAAATCAAAAAAAAAAACCAACAAAAAATACCGAAAAAATCAGCAAAAAATCCCCAAAAAATCAGCAAAAAATCCCGAAAAAATCCCGAAAAAATCAGCAAAAAATCAGCAAAAAATTCCCGAAAAATCGCAAAAAAAATCAGCAAAAAATCAAAAAAAAAATCAGCAAAAAATCAGCAAAAATCCCCCAAAAAATATTCCCGAAAAATTCCCAAAAATTTCCCTAAAAGTATTCCTGAAAAATCACAAAAAAATCAGTAAAAAAATCAGCAAAAATCACCAAAAAATCAGCAAAAAATCACTGAAAAATCAGGGAAAAATCACCAAAAATCACCAAAAAAATCAGCAAAAAATCAGCAAA
>NW_024500088.1:0-1170 GCF_017590055.1 Onychostruthus taczanowskii
GGGGTGATCTAGGGCGGTTTTGGGGTGATTTAGGGCAGTTTTGGGGTGGTTTGGGGCAGTTTTGGGGTGGTTTGGGGCATTTTTGGGGTGGTTTGGGGCAGTTTTGGGTATTTTTGGGGTGGTTTGTGTGGTTTTAGGGGGGCTGGGAATCCCCTGAGGGGGTTTTGGGTATTTTTGGGCTGGTTTTGGGGTATTTTTGGGGGTACTGGGACCCTCCTGAGGGATTTTGGGGGTTCCCCCCCCATTTCTGGGGTCCCATCCCCCATTTTTGGGGTCTCCTCCCCCATTTTTGGGATTTTGGGGAACCCCCCCTTATGGATTTGGGGTCCCATCCCCCAATTTTGGGGTCTCCTCCCCCATTTTTGGGATTTTGGGAACCCCCTGATGGATTTCGGGTCCCATCCCCCATTTTTGGGGTCCCCTCCCCCATTTTTGGGGTTTTGGGGATCCCCCCCCTGATGGATTTGGGGTCCCATCCCCCATTTCTGGGGTCCCCTCCCCCATTTTTGGGGTTCCCTCCCCCATTTTTGGGATTTTGGGGACCCCCTGATGGATTTGGGGTCCCATCCCCCATTTCTGGGGTCCCCTCCCCCATTTTTGGGGTTCCCTCCCCCATTTTTGGGATTTTGGGGACCCCCCTGATGGATTTGGGGTCCCCTCCCCCATTTTTGGGGTCCCCTCCCCCATTTTTGGGATTTTGGGGACCCCCCTGATGGATTTTGGGTTCCCCTCCCCCACAGAAGGCCCTGCAGCGCCTGGTGAGCAGCGGCTTCACCTGGGGACAAGGTGAGCGCCCCAGTGTCACCTGGGGGTCCCCAGTGTCACCTGCTGTCACCTGGGGGGTCCTGGGGGGAGGGTCAGTGTCACCTGGGGGGTCCTGGTGTCACCTGGTGTCACCTGGGGGGTCCCCAATGTCACCTGGTGTCACCTGGGGGGTCCCCAATGTCACCTGGGGGGTCTCCAGTGTCACTGGGGGAGCTCTGGTGTCACCTGGGATGTCCCCTGGGTGTCCCTGTGTCACCTGGGGGGTCCTGGTGTCACCTGGGTGTCCCCTGTGTCCCCTGGGGGTGTCCCCTGGGGGTGTCCCCATTGTCACCTGAGTGTGTCCCCTGGGGGTCCCCTGTGTCCCCTGGGTGTCCCCAATGTCACCTGGGTGTCCCTGTGTCCCCT
>NW_024500089.1:0-1169 GCF_017590055.1 Onychostruthus taczanowskii
CCCAAAATCCCCAAAAACGCCTCAAAATCCGTCCCGAGCCCCCCTAAAATCCCCAAAAATCCCCAAAATCCGTCCCGAGCACCCCCAAATTTTCCCTAAAATTCCCCCAAATTTCCCAAAATATCCAAAATCTCCTAAATTCCCCTCCCCAATTCCGGGGACCCTTCCCCAATTTCCCAGCGCCCCTTTCACCCCAATTCTAGGGACCCCTCCCCTTTTAACCAGGGATAAAGTTCAGATCCCCCTCCCGGATTTTTGGGACTTTTTTGGTTTTTTCCCGGGTTTTTTCGGCCCCTTCCCAATTCCGGGAACTCCTCCCCAATTCCGTGGACCCCTCCCCAAATTCGGGGACCCCTCCCCAATTTCTCAGCCCCCCTTTCACCCCAGTTCCGGGTCCCCTCTCACGGGATTTTTTTTGTTTTTTTCTTGGTTTTTCCCCGGGTTTTTTCGGCCCCTCCCCAATTCCAGGGACCCCTCCCCAATTCCGGGGACCCCTCCCCAAATTCGGGGTGGCCCCTTACCCCTGCAGACCGTCTGCTTGGCCCCCGCCAGGATGCCGGGGGTGTCGATCAGGGTGATGCTCTCCAGCACCGGATTGTTCAGCGTGGCACAAACGAACCTGGGGGGGCCCGGGGGGGGGGGGGGGTTAAAAAACCCAAAAAATCCCCAAAACAAACCCAAAAAAACCCAACCAAAATGTCCTCTAAAATAAACCCAAAATAAATTCTAAAATAGGAACCAAAAAACCAAAATAAACCTAAAATAAACCGAAAAAACTCCCCCCAAGTAAACACAGAATAAACAAAAAAGAAACCGAAAACCCCCAAATAAACCCAGAATAAACCAAAAAAAAAACCCCAAAACCCCCAAAATAAACCCAAAATAAACCCCCAAAACCCCAAAATAAACCCCCCAAAAAACCCCCAAAACCCCAAAATAAACCCCCCAAAAACCCCAACAAAAATTTAAAAACCCCCCAAAAGAAACCCTCAAAATGCACCCCTAAAAAACCCCAAAATACACCTCCCAAAAACCCAAAATAAACCCAAAAAAAACCCCAAAAAAACCCCCCCAAATTCCCCCCCCCGGGCGTGGCAGAAGGCGGGCGGAATTCCAGAGGGATGGCTCAGCCCGGGGGGAGGGAAAAGGGAGTGGAAAGGGAAAAAAAA
>NW_024500090.1:0-1169 GCF_017590055.1 Onychostruthus taczanowskii
TGTACACTTTCACCATCACAAAGTTTTTCTCCTTCATTTTTCATGAGAACTGGCATTAGATTAATGGTTTAGCCATGGAAGAAATGTAACGCCATGCCAGTCTGATTTATTGACCACTTAGTGCTGATGAAGCTTCAAACAAGAGTCAGACGGATGTTGCAGTTGCATTTTTCTTCATCAAAACCAAGGACTTGTTGTGTTTAACCACTTGTTGCACCATCTCCTGCTTACCCCCCAGCAGCAGTGGAGCAGTTCCTCTGCCACCCTGAGGAGGCAGGAGAAGCCAAGGAGCCTTGTCCAGGTCAGGGACAGTTGGCAGCACCTTCCACTCGGGTTTGGGAGGAGCAGAGCAACTCTGCTGAGGCTGCAGGCACTGGGATGATTTCTAGCAGGAATGTTTCCAGAGCCATCTGCAGCCCAGGGCAGGCTCCCCTCATTCCCCTCTGCCACCCCAAGGAAGGGCTTCTGCCCTTCTGTGTCCACTGTCCTGATGCCTTTCCTTTGTGGAAGTTAACATTTGTAGTTTTACTTTCAGTCTTTTGCATCCCTCTTGCTCTCCTGGTAGGTCACCACAAATAGTGATTTGCTGCTAATTGTGAGTTTTCCAAAACATATGTATGCTGTTCATTCATGTCAAAACATTTCAGTTCACCAAGTAGATTGGCATTCTTGAGATTTGTCATTCTGAGGTCAGCTTTTAGATGTAAGCATAAGGAACAAACCTGCTTGGTTTTAGCTTGTTTTATATGCTTTTATATATAAAAAGTAAAAATTCCAGTGCCTGTCCACTGCTGAGGTCCACTTTCCTATGCTGCACTGAAGCCAGGAGGCCCCATAATCCTGACCTGCTTGGTGACAAACCAGCACTGCCTCTTTCCTGTGCAGTACAACTCTTTTAGCACTGCAAGAATTTGATACTGCTTTCTCACAGAATCTTCACTGAGAATCCCCTGCTTGCAGTTCTGTCCATCGAGGGGGAAAATGCAAGTTCCTGCTTGCATATTTTCCTAACCTAAGGAAATTTTTCCTAAGCTCTTTCGAGCTTGTCCTCCAGACAGAGGGATGTATCTGGTCACCAAGGGGATGCTCTGCGGGGCTGCTCTGCTTTTCATCTTGCTGTGCACGGGCACCAGTGGCCTCCCCAGTGCCAGCCTGGAGGAGCTGGGAGC
>NW_024500091.1:0-1168 GCF_017590055.1 Onychostruthus taczanowskii
CAACGCCCCGCCCCTCCCCCAGCCTGGAGGAGCTGCTGACGACGCAGTGCGACCGCTTCACCCCCGAGGAGGTGAGAGCCCCAAAATCGGCCGAAATCACCCCAAAATCCGCCCCAAAATCGACAAAACAGCCGGGATTGACAAAAACCAGCCCCAAAATGTCCAAAATCCACCCAAAATCTGCCCCAAAATAGCCAAAATTAACAAAAATCAGCTCAAAAATGTCCAAAATCGGCCCCAAAAACGGCCGAAATCCGCCCAAAATCCGCCCCAAAATAGCCAAAATTAACAAAAATCAGCCCAAAAATGCCCAAAATCGGCCCAAAATCCGCCCCAAAATCGACAAAACAGCCGGGATTGACAAAAACCAGCCCCAAAATGTCCAAAATCCACCCAAAATCTGCCCCAAAATAGCCAAAATTAACAAAAATCAGCCCAAAAATGTCCAAAATTGGCCCAAAAAACGGCCAAAATCCGCCCAAAATCCGCCCCAAAATTGACAAAATTAACAAAAATCAGCCCAAAAATGACCAGAATCAGCCCAAAAATGTCCAAAATCTGCCCCAAAACCGGCCAAAATCCACCCAAAATCCGCCCCAAAATCGACAAAACAGCCGAAATTAGCGAAAATCAGCCCAAAAATATCCAAAATCCACCCAAAATCTGCCCCAAAAACGGCCGAAATCGACCCAAAATCCGCCCCAAAATCAACAAAACAGCCGGGATTGACAAAAATCAGCCCAAAATTATCCAAAATCGGCCCAAAATCTGCCCCAAAAACGGCCGAAATCGACCCAAAATCCGCCCCAAAATCAACAAAACAGCCGGGATTGACAAAAATCAGCCCAAAATTATCCAAAATCGGCCCAAAATCTGCCCCAAAAACGGCCAAAATCGACCCAAAATCCGCCCCAAAATCGACAAAACAGCCGGGACTGACAAAATCAGCCCCAAAATGTCCAAAATCAGCCCAAAATCTGCCCCAAAATCGACAAAACAGCCGGGATTGACAAAAATCAGCCCAAAAATACCCAAAATCCGCCCAAAGATTTCCAAAATCTCACTAATTTCCCCCAAATTCCCCAAAATTCTCAAAACTTCCCCAAAAATTCCAAAATTTCCCCCCAAAACCCCCAATTTACCCCCAAAATCCCCTTAAAAATCCCCC
>NW_024500092.1:0-1166 GCF_017590055.1 Onychostruthus taczanowskii
CTCACTCAGGTCTAGAGATCTACTGCACATAGTTGTGGTTGATTATTTGAGTTTGTTTTTTCCCTTAGTTGTTATCTCAAGCAGAGAAGGATTTCAAAAGTACTTTGAGGTCAATGTGCACATGGCCAGGCTGGACAAAGGAAACACAAAACTTGCCTGGTGTCCTGCACAGCAAATCCACACCTCCTACGCCATCTATATTTTTCTCTGGCATATGGCTCAAATTTAGAATAGGGCCTAAGAATCTACATTTTAAAATAATGAGCTTCAAGTAACAACCTGGTCTAAATTTTGCAAAATTACCCTTATTTTTAGACACAGCAAATCAAAATCCCAGATCTTAAACCACCCCCTGGCATGGAATATTGTGCACTCCCATTCCCTCTGACCAGCCACCCCTCAGCAACTCACCCTCCCGCAGGTGCTGAGGGCAGCTTGAGACCTGCTTTCTGCTGCACGCTCTTGATTGACTGTTCCTATTTCTCCAAGCAATGACCCCTGCTCATCATAATAGCAAATAAAACCTTGCTGAAAATACGATGCTTGGAATCCTTCTCTTTCCAGAATTACTGGGAGGGAAATAGATGTCTCTCAAGTGCAGAATCATATCCACAATGGTCTCTTAACAGTTGCTCGGAGGTCTTTTCCATTTTCACATAAATCTTTTTTATGTTGTACTCCCACCAACTAGTCATTTTATTTTTGGCTTCACTACAGTAAACTTAATTTAACATTACGTCTTTTTGGTAGTCGTTGGTGTGCTTTTATGACTAATGACTTTTAGACAGGATATTCATAAAAACAGAACAAAAGCATCTATAATGAGCATACCGTAAAGACAGGGCTATTTTTCCTCAGAATAATTGTATGCCTGAGTACAAAAGAATGAAAAAGTTGCACATTAGGCTACAAAATCACAGTGGAAGGTCAGTCTCAAAAACTTAAATTGAGATCTCTAAGCATCAAATGAATTCTAGGATAGAATAATAACACAGAATGTTCAAGCATGCAGCCATTTAGCTTACACACCTTCTACCTTGATGAGCAATTATCCTACATACCTATATACTGTGGGAAACCCACATGCTGGTCATGGTATTCTGTTGTTCACTTGCATTGTTAGTAAGGTTTGTTGGCTTGGCTGATTTTTGTGGGTTGTTTTCTTT
>NW_024500093.1:0-1164 GCF_017590055.1 Onychostruthus taczanowskii
CAGAGGTTTCCTGTATCATAAAATGCCGTAAACCCAGCAATTAGCTCTGATTCATTCATTTATTCATTGAAGACCCCTGCCTGAGCTTTCCATCCCCCATCCCCATCTCCCCTTGTTCCCGCAGGGCTCCGGGTGGCCGTGACCCTGCTGGAGTCCGGGGGGGACCTCCAGCCCCCCGGGGGGTCCCTGCGCCTCCTGTGCCGAGGGTCCGGCGTCAATTTCGGCAGTTTTGGAATGTTGATCCGTCAGAGCCCCGGGCAGGGGCTGGAATACATCGCGAGTATCAGCTACAATGGTGGCAGCACCTACTACGCGCCGTCATTCAAGGGCCGGGTGACGATCTCCAGGGACAACGGGCAGAGCTTGGTGACGCTGACCATGAACAGCCTCACGGACGAGGATTCCGGATCCTATTTCTGCGCCAGGCGTTTCACCAGCGGCTGGTACATTAACACTGCTCCTGGCGGCGCCGGTTCCGGTGGCGATGCCGTGCCCCAAAGCCCAAACGCTGCGTCCCCAGCAGGGGCAGGAGGGGGATGGGGAGACCCCCGGGGGTCCCTGCAGCTCCGCGTGGGATTTTAGGGGTTTTGACCGGAGCTGGGTACGCCAGAGCCCCGGGAAGGCGCTGGGATGGATCCAAGGGTGGGGTCACTGGGACCGTTCCATTGGGGACTGAAGGAACACAGTGAAGATTTGGGTCCAAAAGCCGGGATTTGGGGGAAGGATCGCTGGGGATTGCAGATATTCGGTGACAATCATGGGGGGTGGGGCCACGGCCAGCCTTGTCCCCAATAAGAGCAGCACCACCACCACCGTAACTACCAGCAGAACGTTTGGCGCAGAAATAGGATCCGGAATCCTCGTCCGTGAGGCTGTTCATGGTCAGCGTCACCGAGCTCTGCCCGTTGTCCCTGGAGATCGTCACCCGGCCCTTGACTGATGGTGCATAGTCGGTGCTGCCACCATTGTAGCTGATACTCGCGATGTATTCCAGCCCCTGCCCGGCTCTCTGGCCCATCCAGCCCATCCCAAAACTGCCAAAACTGAAGCCAGACCCTCGGCAGAGGAGGCGCAGGGACCCCCTGTGGGGGCTGGAGGTCCCCCCCGGACTCCAGCAGGGTCACGGCTGCCCACAGCGGGAAAAAGGGGAGATGGGGATGAGAC
>NW_024500094.1:0-1164 GCF_017590055.1 Onychostruthus taczanowskii
TTTACCCCAAAAATTCCCCCAAAATTCACAAAAGGTTTTATCCCAAAAATTTGGGGTTTTCCCAATTTAAATGGGGTTAAAATCGAATTTTTGGGGTTAAAAATGGGATTAAAATAAATTCAATTTGTTCTTTCTTTCTTCAATTTGCACCCCAAAAACCAAAATTTGCCAAAAATCCCCAAAATTCACCCCAAAAACGCCCCAAAAATTCTCCCCAAAAACCTTAAAATGTTTTTGCCCCAAAAATTTGGGTTTTTCCCAATTTAAATGGGGTTAAAATGGAATTTTTTGAGGTTAAAATCAGATTTTTTGAGGTTAAAATGGGATCTTCATGCCCCAAATTTGCACCTTCCTCAACTAAAATTTGCCTCAAATCCCAAAAATTTACCCCAAAAATTCCCAAAATGGTTTTATCCCAAAAATTTGGGTTTTTCCCAATTGAAATGGGGTTAAAATCGAATTTTTGGGGTTAAAAATGGGATTAAAATAAATTCAATTTGTTCTTTCTTTCTTCAATTTGCACCCCAAAAGCCAAAATTTGCCCAAAATCCCCAAAAATTTGCCCCAAATACCCAAAATTTACCCCAAATCCCCCCAAAAAATTCTCCCCAAAATCCCTAAAATATTTTTATTCCCAAAAATTTGGGTTTTTTCCAATTTAAATGGGGTTAAAATGGGATTTTTTGAGGTTAAAAATGGGATTAAAATAAATTAAATTTGTTCTTTCCTCCTTCAATTTCACGCCCCAAATCAAAATTTATCTGAAATCCCCAAAAATTTGCCCCAAATACTCAAAATTTACCCCAAAAATTCTCCCCAAAATCCCTAAAATGTTTTTGCCCCAAAAATTTGGGGTTTTCACAATTTAAATGGGGTTAAAATGGGATTTTTTGAGGTTAAAATCGGATTTTTTGGGGTTAAAAATGGGATTTTCATGCCCCAAATTTGCACCTTCCCCAAATAAAATTTGCCTCAAATCCCAAAATCTCCACTTCCCCCATTTTTTCTTCCAAAATTCCATTTTTTTTTTCTCAAATTTTTTCAAATTGTCCCCATTTTTGGCCATTTTTTCCCCATTTTTTGTCTTTTTCCCCATTTTTGCCCAAAATCCCCGTTTTTTGCCCCGTTTCTCCCCTTACTGGATGCTGTCCAGCCAGGTGAGGA
>NW_024500095.1:0-27747 GCF_017590055.1 Onychostruthus taczanowskii
CAGATCAGAGAATCAGGCACAGAATCAGAGAATCAATCACAGAATCAGATAATCAATCACAGAGTCAGAGAGTCAATCACAGATCAGATAATCAATCACAGAATTGATGACAGATCAGAGAATCAATCACAGAGTCAGTCACAGATCAGAGAGTCAGTCAGAGAATCCCACAGTCAGAGAATCAATCACAGAGTCAGTCACAGGTCAGAGAGTCGGTCACAGAGTCCATCACAGATCATAGAATCAATCACAGAATCAATCACAGAATCAGAGAATCAATCACAGTCAGAGAATCAATCACAGAGTCAGTCACAGGTCAGAGAGTCGGTCACAGAGTCCATCACAGATCATAGAATCAATCACAGAATCAATCACAGAATCAGAGAATCAATCACAGTCAGAGAATCAATCACAGAGTCAGTCACAGGTCAGAGAGTCGGTCACAGAGTCCATCACAGATCATAGAATCAATCACAGAATCAATCACAGAATCAGAGAATCAATCACAGTCAGAGAATCAATCACAGAGTCAGTCACAGGTCAGAGAGTCGGTCACAGAGTCCATCACAGATCATAGAATCAATCACAGAATCAATCACAGAATCAGAGAATCAATCACAGTCAGAGAATCAATCACAGAGTCAGTCACAGGTCAGAGAGTCGGTCACAGAGTCCATCACAGATCATAGAATCAATCACAGAATCAATCACAGAATCAGAGAATCAATCACAGTCAGAGAATCAATCACAGAGTCAGTCACAGGTCAGAGAGTCGGTCACAGAGTCCATCACAGATCATAGAATCAATCACAGAATCAATCACAGAATCAGAGAATCAATCACAGTCAGAGAATCAATCACAGAGTCAGTCACAGGTCAGAGAGTCGGTCACAGAGTCCATCACAGATCATAGAATCAATCACAGAATCAATCACAGAATCAGAGAATCAATCACAGTCAGAGAATCAATCACAGAGTCAGTCACAGGTCAGAGAGTCGGTCACAGAGTCCATCACAGATCATAGAATCAATCACAGAATCAATCACAGAATCAGAGAATCAATCACAGTCAGAGAATCAATCACAGAGTCAGTCACAGGTCAGAGAGTCGGTCACAGAGTCCATCACAGATCATAGAATCAATCACAGAATCAATCACAGAATCAGAGAATCAATCACAGTCAGAGAATCAATCACAGAGTCAGTCACAGGTCAGAGAGTCGGTCACAGAGTCCATCACAGATCATAGAATCAATCACAGAATCAATCACAGAATCAGAGAATCAATCACAGTCAGAGAATCAATCACAGAGTCAGTCACAGGTCAGAGAGTCGGTCACAGAGTCCATCACAGATCATAGAATCAATCACAGAATCAATCACAGAATCAGAGAATCAATCACAGTCAGAGAATCAATCACAGAGTCAGTCACAGGTCAGAGAGTCGGTCACAGAGTCCATCACAGATCATAGAATCAATCACAGAATCAATCACAGAATCAGAGAATCAATCACAGTCAGAGAATCAATCACAGAGTCAGTCACAGGTCAGAGAGTCGGTCACAGAGTCCATCACAGATCATAGAATCAATCACAGAATCAATCACAGAATCAGAGAATCAATCACAGTCAGAGAATCAATCACAGAGTCAGAGAATCAATCACAGAGTCAATCACAGATCAGAGAATCAATCACAGATCACAGAATCAATCACAGAGTCAATCACAGATCAGAGAATCAATCACAGTCAGTCACAAGGCAGAGAATCAGTCAGAGAATCAATCACAGTCAGAGAATCAGTCACAGAGTCAGTCACAGGGCAGAGAGTCAGAGAGTCAGTCACAGATCACAGAATCAGTCACAGAGTCAGATAATCAATCACAGAGTCAGTCACAGATCAGAGAATCAGTCACAGAATCAATCACAGAATCACAGAATCAATCACAGAATCAGATACTCAATCACAGAATCAATCCCAGAACCAATCACAGAAACAGATAATCAATCACAGAATCAGATAATCAATCACACAATCACAGAATCAATCACACAATCACTGAATCAATCACACAGTCACAGAATCAGAGAGTCACACAATCATAGAATCACACAGTCACTCAGTCACAGAAACAATCACAGAATCACTCAGAATCACAGAATCAATCACACAATCACTGAATCAATCACACAATCACTGAATCAATCACACAATCACTGAATCAATCACAATCACACACAATCACAGAATCACACAATCACACAGAATCACACACAATCACAGAATCAACACACAATCACACACAATCACAGAATCACACAATCACAGAATCAGTCACACAATCACTGAATCAGTCACACAATCACACACTATCACAGAATCACACAAAGTCACGCACAATCACTGAATCAATCTCGCAATCACTCACAATCAAACACTCAATCACAGAACCACACACAATCAGAATCACTGAATCACAGAGTCACACAATCACAGAATTCACACAATCCCCAGGTCAGAATCACACAAAGTCACGCACAATCACTGAATCAATCTCGCAATCACTCACAATCAAACACTCAATCACAGAAATTCCAGAACTTTATCACCTTTCTGGAAAAACCTTTTTCCTGCTATCCAGCCTGAATTTCCCTTGGTGCAGCTCAAGGCTGTGTGCTCTGGTTCTGTCAGTGCCTGGAGAAGGAGCCCAGCCCCAGCTGAGCACAGCCACCTTTCAGGAGCTGTGCAGAGTGATGAGGGCACCCCCGAGTCTCCTTTTCTCTTCCCTCCTGCTTTGGCTGTGGTTTGGGGGTTTTTGGGGCTGTTTGCCCACAAAAAGGGTTGGGTTGTTCATTGGAAGATTTGTCCGGCCTTGGAAAGGAGGTTTGGAGTGCCCATCCCTGCAGGTGTCACCTGGACGTGGCACTGAGTGCCCTGGGCTGGGGACAGGGTTGGCATCGGGCACAGCTGGGCTGGATGGGCTGGGAGGGATTTTCCAGCCCAAATGGCTCTGGATTCTGGGAACAGGGAATGCTGCTGGGGCTGGATTCTCCAGAGCCCAGCCGTGCTCTTCCCTAAAGATCCTGCTGGGAATTCCGGGAACATTCCCAGAATCCCGGAATCCCTGAGGACTCGATGCTCTGGGAGGGATTTTCCAGCCCAAATGGCTCTGGATTCTGGGAACAGGGAATGCTGCTGGGGCTGGATTCTCCAGAGCCCAGCCGTGCTCTTCCCTAAAGATCTTGCTGGGAATTCCAGGAACATTCCCAGAATCCCAGAATCCCTGAGGACTCAATGCTCTGGGAGGGATTTTCCATCCCAAATGGCTCTGGATTCTGGGAACAGGGAATGCTGCTGGGGCTGGATTCTCCAGAGCCCAGCCGTGCTCTTCCCTAAAGATCCTGCTGGGAATTCCGGGAACATTCCCAGAATCCCGGAATCCCTGAGGACTCGATGCTCTGGGAGGGATTTTCCAGCCCAAATGGCTCTGGATTCTGGGAACAGGGAATGCTGCTGGGGTTGGATTCTCCAGAGCCCAGCTGTGCTCTTCCCTAAAGATCCTGCTGGGAATTCCGGGAACATTCCCGGAATCCCTGAGGCTGGGAAAGCTCTCCAAGGTCACCCAGTCCAGCTGTGCCCAGTCCCCACCATGTCCCCAGCCCAGTGCCACATCCAGGAGTTCCCTGGCCACATCCAGGAGTTGCCTGGCCACCTGCAGGGATGGGCACTCCAGGGATGGGCACTCCAAGGATGGGCACTCCAAGGATGGGCACTCCATGGATAGGCACTCCAAGGATGGGCACTCCATGGATAGGCACTCCAAGGATGGGCACTCCATGGATAGGCACTCCAAGGATGGGCACTCCATGGATAGGCACTCCAAGGATGGGCACTCCATGGATAGGCACTCCAAGGATGGGCACTCCATGGATAGGCACTCCAAGGATGGGCACTCCATGGATAGGCACTCCAAGGATGGGCACTCCATGGATAGGCACTCCAAGGATGGGCACTCCATGGATAGGCACTCCAAGGATGGGCACTCCATGGATAGGCACTCCAAGGATGGGCACTCCATGGATAGGCACTCCAAGGATGGGCACTCCATGGATAGGCACTCCAAGGATGGGCACTCCATGGATAGGCACTCCAAGGATGGGCACTCCATGGATAGGCACTCCAAGGATGGGCACTCCATGGATAGGCACTCCAAGGATGGGCACTCCATGGATAGGCACTCCAAGGATGGGCACTCCATGGATAGGCACTCCAAGGATGGGCACTCCATGGATAGGCACTCCAAGGATGGGCACTCCATGGATAGGCACTCCAAGGATGGGCACTCCATGGATAGGCACTCCAAGGATGGGCACTCCATGGATAGGCACTCCAAGGATGGGCACTCCATGGATAGGCACTCCAAGGATGGGCACTCCATGGATAGGCACTCCAAGGATGGGCACTCCATGGATAGGCACTCCAAGGATGGGCACTCCATGGATAGGCACTCCAAGGATGGGCACTCCATGGATAGGCACTCCAAGGATGGGCACTCCATGGATAGGCACTCCAAGGATGGGCACTCCATGGATAGGCACTCCAAGGATGGGCACTCCATGGATAGGCACTCCAAGGATGGGCACTCCATGGATAGGCACTCCAAGGATGGGCACTCCATGGATAGGCACTCCAAGGATGGGCACTCCATGGATAGGCACTCCAAGGATGGGCACTCCATGGATAGGCACTCCAAGGATGGGCACTCCATGGATAGGCACTCCAAGGATGGGCACTCCATGGATAGGCACTCCAAGGATGGGCACTCCATGGATAGGCACTCCAAGGATGGGCACTCCATGGATAGGCACTCCAAGGATGGGCACTCCATGGATAGGCACTCCAAGGATGGGCACTCCATGGATAGGCACTCCAAGGATGGGCACTCCATGGATAGGCACTCCAAGGATGGGCACTCCATGGATAGGCACTCCAAGGATGGGCACTCCATGGATAGGCACTCCAAGGATGGGCACTCCATGGATAGGCACTCCAAGGATGGGCACTCCATGGATAGGCACTCCAAGGATGGGCACTCCATGGATAGGCACTCCAAGGATGGGCACTCCATGGATAGGCACTCCAAGGATGGGCACTCCATGGATAGGCACTCCAAGGATGGGCACTCCATGGATAGGCACTCCAAGGATGGGCACTCCATGGATAGGCACTCCAAGGATGGGCACTCCATGGATAGGCACTCCAAGGATGGGCACTCCATGGATAGGCACTCCAAGGATGGGCACTCCATGGATAGGCACTCCAAGGATGGGCACTCCATGGATAGGCACTCCAAGGATGGGCACTCCATGGATAGGCACTCCAAGGATGGGCACTCCATGGATAGGCACTCCAAGGATGGGCACTCCATGGATAGGCACTCCAAGGATGGGCACTCCATGGATAGGCACTCCAAGGATGGGCACTCCATGGATAGGCACTCCAAGGATGGGCACTCCATGGATAGGCACTCCAAGGATGGGCACTCCATGGATAGGCACTCCAAGGATGGGCACTCCATGGATAGGCACTCCAAGGATGGGCACTCCATGGATAGGCACTCCAAGGATGGGCACTCCATGGATAGGCACTCCAAGGATGGGCACTCCATGGATAGGCACTCCAAGGATGGGCACTCCATGGATAGGCACTCCAAGGATGGGCACTCCATGGATAGGCACTCCAAGGATGGGCACTCCATGGATAGGCACTCCAAGGATGGGCACTCCATGGATAGGCACTCCAAGGATGGGCACTCCATGGATAGGCACTCCAAGGATGGGCACTCCATGGATGGGCACTCCCAGCCCCCCAGGGCAGTGCCCGGCTGTCCCCAGTGTCCCCTCCCGGAGCTGGGGCCCCAGCAGCGTCCTGCCCCCGCGCCTGCAGCCCCCATTCCCGCAGCCCTGACGGTGTTTCTGTGTTCTCTGCTCTCCCTGCCCGCCAGGTGCCAGCCCAGCAGCAGCCCCGAGCCCTGCCCGGAGGAGCACGCCCTGATTGCCACCTTTGCCAGCCGCCTGCGGAGCGGGGCACGGTCAGTGCCAGCCCGGGGACACGGGGGACCTGCGGGTGGCCCTGGGTGGCACCCAGCCTGGCACAGGGAGCCCCTCTCTCACAGACCCTCTCTGATCACAGATGGGGTTGTTCCTTCACCTCTCCCCAAATTCCCCTGCTGGAATCTCATCTCAAACCTAATTTTCCCCAAAATTTCCCCCTGCTGGAATGTCTCACCCCAAATGCCCCCTGCTAGAATCTCACATCAAATTCCCCCTGCTGGAATCTCATCCGAATTTCCCCCTGCTAGAATCTCACATCAAATTCCCCCTGCTGGAATCTATCTCCCCAAATTCCCCTGCTGGAATCTCATCTCAAACCTAATTTTCCCCAAAATTTCCCCCTGCTGGAATGTCTCACCCCAAATGCCCCCTGCTAGAATCTCACATCAAATTCCCCCTGCTGGAATCTCATCCGAATTTCCCCCTGCTAGAATCTCACATCAAATTCCCCCTGCTGGAATCTCATCCGAATTTCCCCCTGCCAGAATCTCACCCCAGATTTCCCCCTGCTGGAATCTCTCCCCAAATTCCCCTGCTGGAATCTCTCACCCCAAATTCCTCTGCTGGAATCTCACATCAAATTTCCCCTGCTGGAATATCTCACCCCAAATTCCCCTGCTGGAATCTCTCACCCCAAATTCCCCCTGCTGGAATCTCCCCCCAAATTTCCCCTGCTGGAATCTCATCTTTTTCCCCAAATTTCTCCCTGCTGGAATCTCATCTTTTTCCCCAGATTTCTCCCTGCTGGAATCTCATCTTTTTCCCCAAATTTCCCCCGGAGTTTTGCCCAGCCCAGCTCTGTCCTGGAGCTCATCCCTGCCCTTCCTCCTCCTCCTCCTCCTCCTGCCCATCCTGGCTCTGCCCTGCAGCAGCTCTGGCAGCCCCTCCACCCTCACCTGCTCCTGCAGCCTCAGCTCTGAACATTCACAGAATCACAGAATGCAGAACATTTACAGAGTGCCAGAATACAGAATATTTACAGAATATAGAATACAGAACATTTACAGAATCCCAGAATATGGAACATTTAGAGAATGCCAGAATATAAAATACAGAATATTTACAGAATGCCAGAATACAGAATATTTACAGAATATAGAGCAGAACATTTACAGAATGCCAGAATATATCATACAGAACATTTACAGAATCCAACAATACAGAATATTTACAGTATCCCAGAATCTAGAACACAGAATATTTACAGAATGCCAGAATACAGAATATTTACAGTATCCCAAAATATAAAATATTTACAGATTACAGAATACAGGACATTTACAGAATGCCAGAATACAGAATATTTACAGAATCCAACAATACAGAATATTTACAGTATCCCAGAATCTAGAACACAGAATATTTACAGAATCCCAGAATACAGAATATTTACAGAATACAGAATATTTACAGAATATATCATACAGAACATTTACAGAATCCCAGAATACAGAATATTTACAGAATACAGAATACAGAACATTTACAGAATCCCAGAATATATAATATTTACAGAAAGCCAGAATATAGAATACAGAACATTTACAGAATGCCAGAATACAGAACATTTACAGAATGCCAGAATACAGAATATTTACAGAATCCCAGAATAGAGAATATTTACAGAATGCCAGAATATAGAACAAAGAATCTTTACAGAATATAGAATAGAGAACATTTACAGAATCCCAGAATATCTCACACAGACCATTTAAAGAATACCAGAATACAGAAAATTTACAGGATCCCAGAATATAGAATAGAGAATATTTCCAGACTCCCAGAATATAGAACATTTGTAGAATCCCACAATATCTCACACAGAACATTTCCAGAATCTCTGCCTGTCCCAAACCCCATTCCTGATTGGAACAATCCATTCCCATAATCTGGAGCTGCTCCTTGTGCGGGATTTCTGTTCCTGGCTGTGTCTGTGACTGGGATTTCTGTTCCTGGCTGTGTCTGTGACTGGGATTTCTGTTCCTGGCTGTGTCTGTGACTGGGATTTCTGTTCCTGGCTGTGTCTGTGACTGGGATTTCTGTTCCTGGCTGTGTCTGTGACTGGGATTTCTGTTCCTGGCTGTGTCTGTGACTGGGATTTCTGTTCCTGGCTGTGTCTGTGACTGGGATTTCTGTTCCTGGCTGTGTCTGTGACTGGGATTTCTGTTCCTGGCTGTGTCTGTGACTGGGATTTCTGTTCCTGGCTGTGTCTGTGACTGGGATTTCTGTTCCTGGCTGTGTCTGTGACTGGGATTTCTGTTCCTGGCTGTGTCTGTGCAGGATTTCTGTCCCTGCTGGTTCTTTCAGACACAAATTCCCATTTTTCCTTCCCCAGGGCCCCCGGGGTCTCTCCTCCCCCTGCAGAACCCAGATCCTTCCCCCATGTCCCCTGGGCAGTGCCACGCTCCCTTGCCTCTGTCCCTGAGCCCTGGGGACACTTAGGGGGTCCCTCGGGTGCTGCCTGTCCCAAACCCGGGGTCCCTGCCCTGGCAGGGGTGCCCGGGGTGGGGGAGCCCAGCCTGGCACTGAGCCTGCCCCCCTGTCACCACCCCAGGTGTCCCAGTGCCACCCCAGGGCTGTGAGTGCCACCCCAGGGTCCCATTGCCACCCCAGGGCTGTGAGTGCCACCCCAGGGCTCCCAGTGCCACCCAGAGCTCCCAATGCCACCCAGGGCTGTGAGTGCCACCCTAGGGCTCCCAGTGCCACCCCAGGGTCTCAGTGCCACCCCAGGGCTCTGAGTGCCACCCCAGGTGTCCCAATGCCACCCAGGGCTGTGAGTGCCACCCAGGGCTCCCAGTGCCACCCCAGGGCTCTGAGTGCCACCCCAGGGCTCTGAGTGCCACCCCAGGTGTCCCAGTGTCACCCAGAGCTCCCAGTGCCACCCCAGGGCTGTGAGTGCCACCCCAGGGTCCCTGTGCCACCAGGGCTGTGAGTGCCACCTGAAGTGTTCCAGTGCCACCCAGGGTCCCAGTGTCACCCCAGGGCTGTGAGTGCCACCCCAGGTGCCCCTGGCACACCCCAGGGCTCCCTCTGCCCTGGAGCAGTGTCGTGGTTTTGCTTTGTTGATTTCAGATTTTTTTATATTTAAATTTTTTCAATTTAATTTTAAGATTTTTTTTTTTAAATTTCAATTTTTTCAATTTAATTTTAAGATTTTTTTTTTAATTTCATTTTTTTCCAATTTAATGTTAAGATTTTTTTATTTAATTTTTTTAAATTTAATTTTAGGATTTTTTAAATTTAATTTTTTAAAATTTAATTTTAAGACTTTTTTAAATTTCAATTTTTTCAATTTAATTTTAAGATTTTTTTAAATTTCAATTTTTTCAATTTAATTTTAAGATTTTTTTAAATTTCAATTTTTTCAATTTAATTTTAAGATTTTTTTAAATTTAAATTTTTTCAATTTAAAGATTTTTTAAATTTCAATTTTTTACAATTTAATTTTAAGATTTTTTGGTTCATGCACCAAAGAGTGTGGCAGGAGTTGTTGGTTCATTACTGATGTCTTCAGTTTTTAGGAGAAAGGTAAAGCAGGATTAAAACTTTTAAAAATATATTTTATTTTAAGAAAGGAATTTTATTAAACGATACTAAAAAATAGCAAGAATTAAACCAAATAATTTAGAACACTTTTCCTCTTTATAACTTTTTACTGACAATGCAAAGCTTTACATTTTTAATTAGTTCACTATTTTCAAAATAGGGTTTTGAGTTTATTTAGGGAGAGGAGGATTTTTTTCTTAAGGCTATGGAGATTAATTTTTTTAATTTTTGGAAAATTTTATTTTTGGAAAATAATTTTTTTGTAATTTTTTTTTTTTTGGGGAACTTTGTTCCTGTGAAGTGTTTTTATTGTTGTAGTGGGGAAGGGACTTGAAACAGAGCCAGTGCCAGTGGGGTTTCTGTAGGATTTCTATGGGATTTCTGTGGGGTTTTTGTGGGGTTTCTGTGGGATTTCTGTGGGGTTTTTGTGGGATGATTTTTGTGGGGTTTCTGTGGGGTTTCTGTAGGATTTCTGTAGGATTTCTATGGGATTTCTCTGGGATTTCTCTGGGATTTCTGTGGGGGTTTTGTGGGATGATTTTTGTGGGGTTTCTGTAGGATTTCTATGGGATTTCTCTGGGATTTCTCTGGGATTTCTGTGGGGGTTTTTGTGGGATGATTTTTGTGGGGTTTCTGTGGGGTTTTTGTAGGATTTCTCTGGGGTTTCCATGGATTTCTGTGGGATTTCTGTGGGGGTTTTGTAGGGTTTTTGTAGTATTTCTGTGGGGTTTCTGTGGGGTTTCTGCAGGATTTCTGTAGGATTTCTCTGGGATTTCTGTGGGATTTCTGTGGGGGTTTTGTGGGATGATTTTTGTGGCGTTTCTCTGGGGTTTTTGTAAGATTTCTCTGGGGTTTCCAGGGATTTCTGTGGGGGTTTTGTAGGGTTTTTGTAGTATTTCTGTAGGGTTTCTGTGGGGTTTCTGTAGGATTTCTATGAGATTTCTGTGGGGTTTCTGCAGTATTTCTGTAGGATTTCTATGGGGTTTCTGTGGGGTTTCTGCGAGGTTTCTGTGGGATTTCTGTGGGGGTTTTGTGGGATGATTTTTGTGGCGTTTCTCTGGGGTTTTTGTAAGATTTCTCTGGGGTTTCCAGGGATTTCTGTGGGGGTTTTGTAGGGTTTTTGTAGTATTTCTGTAGGATTTCTATGAGATTTCTGTGGGGTTTCTGCAGTATTTCTGTAGGATTTCTATGGGGTTTCTGTGGGGTTTCTGCGAGGTTTCTCTGGGATTTCTATGGGATTTCTGTGGCGGTTTTGTGGGATGATTTTTGTGGGGTTTCTGTAAGATTTCTCTGGGATTTCCATGAATTTCTGTAGGATTTCTGTGGGGGTTTTGTAGGGTTTTTGTAGTATTTCTGTAGGGTTTCTGTGGGGTTTCTGTAGGATTTCTATGAGATTTCTGTGGGGTTTCTGCAGTATTTCTGTAGGATTTCTATGGGGTTTCTGTGGGGTTTCTGCGAGGTTTCTCTGGGATTTCTATGGGATTTCTGTGGCGGTTTTGTGGGATGATTTTTGTGGGGTTTCTGTAAGATTTCTCTGGGATTTCCATAGCTGCCTCTCTTCTCCTGGTGATAACTTCTTAGCTAAGGGCTTCTGGAGCTGCTCCAGGGGTATGAAAGGTGCTTGTAGAGATGGAACTGGTTGTAGAGAAGCTGTGGCTGCCCCTGGATCCCTGGAAGTGTCCAAGGCCAGGCTGGACAGGGATTGGAGCAACGTGGGATAGTGGAAGGTGTCCCTGCCATGGCAGGGGGTGGCACTGGATGAGCTTTAAGGTCCCTTCCAACCCAAACCATCCTGGGATTCTGGCTTGGAGCTGTGAAATGCTCCTGTTCTCTGCCATCTTAGAAGGATCAGCAAGGCCCTCCAGAGTCTGAACCCCCCCTCTCCTGAGCACCAATCATCATTCCCTATGGGGATCAAGAGAAAATTTTAAAGGGGCATAAAGAGGAACTGTTATTTGTTTTTTGCTCTTTCAGCACAAACAGAAGCCCCTTTCTATGAGGAGTGGTGGTTTCTGCTGGTGATGGCTCTCTCAAGCCTCATCCTCATCCTGCTGGTGGTGTTTGCATTGGTCCTGCATGGCCAGAGCAAGAAGTACAAGAACTGCAATGGAGGTAAGGCATCAATTCTGTGCTGTGCAAAAATCCCAAAAGCTGTGGGAATCAGCGATGCCTTTCCTTTGAACCTCTGATTTCCTCAGCAGGGACTGTGTTTAGAGCTATTTTGCTTGGCAGAAGACTTGGAACTTTTTGCTGTCTGCTTTGGTAGAAATGGCTTTTGCCCCTAGCCACACTGGATCAGCGTTTGGACACTGACCAGCCATGGGTTCAGACAGGACAGACTCTGGAAGTCCCAGGGACTGCAGTAAAAGCCAAGGAGTCTGAGTCAAACATTTGGCAGATAAGGAATAAATAAGAAATTAACTGAGACTTTATCATAATTCCCTGATAGACAGGGAGAAGGAGAAAAATTCGGCTTTTCCATGGCTGTACCAATGTGGATATTCTAAATCTCTGTGTGTGAGGTCTAAATCACAATTCCTTTGTACTGAGTGCCTGCATCTCACATTCCTTCCCTAAGTCAAGCTGCAGTTGCTGGGCTGGGGACCAAGCAGCCAGGAGGTGTCTTGGTTATCTGGACCTGTTAGATTTTAATCTATAGTGAGCATCAAGCTTTGAATTGTCCTTTTGTGGTGATTTTTGTGGGGTTTCTGTGGGGTTTTTGTAAGATTTCTCTGGGGTTTCCACGGATTTCTGTGGGATTTCTGTGGGGGATTTTTAGGGTTTTTGTAGTATTTCTGTGGGGTTTCTGTAGGATTTCTGTAGGATTTCTATGGGATTTCTCTGGGATTTCTGTGGGATTTCTGTGGGGGTTTTGTGGGATGATTTTTGTGGGGTTTCTGTGGGGTTTCTATAGGATTTCTCTGGGATTTCCATGGATTTCTGTAGGATTTCTGTGGGGGTTTTGTAGGGTTTTTGTAGGGTTTGTGTAGTATTTCTGTAGGGTTTCTTTGGGGTTTCTGCAGGATTTCTGTAGGATTTCTCTGGGATTTCTGTGGGATTTCTGTGGGGGTTTTGTGGGATGATTTTTGTGGGGTTTCTGTGGGGTTTCTATAGGGTTTCTGTGAGGTTTCTGTGAGATTTCTATAGGATCTCTACAGGGTTTCTGTGGGGTTTCTATAGTATTTCTATAGGATTTCTATAGGGTTTCTGTGGGGTTTCTGTAGGGTTTCTATAGGATCTCTATAGGGTTTCTGTGGGGTTTCTATAGGATCTCTATAGGGTTTCTGTGGGATTTCTATAGGGTTTCTGTGGGGTTTCTGTGAGGTTTCTATAGTATTTCTATAGGATCTCTATAGGGTTTCTGTGGGGTTTCTGTGGGGTTTCCCAGCAGGGCAGTCCCAGCTCTCCCCACCCTGCCCTGCAGGAGCTGCTCCCAGCAGAGCCTCCATCCAGCCAGGAGCACAGGGGCTGAGTGTCCCTGAGTGTCCCCTGGGTGTCCCCTGAGTGTCCCCATCCCCTGAGTGTCCCTGAGTGCCCCCTGAGTGCCCCCTAAATGTCCCCTGAGTGTCCCCTGAGTGTCCCCATTCCCCGAGTGGCCCCTGCCTCCCCGGCTGTGCCCTGCCCTGCCCAGGCCGTGTGTCCCCTGTCCCCTCTGGGCTGGCACAGGGCCCCAGGCTGGCACACGTCTCCCCCCTCTCTGCAGTGCCAGTCCCACCCCAGCCCAGCCCATTTCCGATTTATTTCAGATTTATTTCAGATTTATTTCAGATTTCATTTCAGATTTCATTTCAGATTCATTTCAGATTTATTTCATATTCCATTTCAGATTTATTTCATATTTATTTCAGATTTATTTCATATTCCATTTCAGATTTATTTCAGATTTCATTTCAGATTCATTTCAGATTTATTTCATATTCCATTTCAGATTTATTTCATATTTATTTCAGATTTATTTCATATTCCATTTCAGATTTATTTCAGATTTCATTTCAGATTCATTTCAGATTTATTTCATATTCCATTTCAGATTTATTTCATATTTATTTCAGATTTATTTCATATTCCATTTCAGATTTATTTCAGATTTCATTTCAGATTCATTTCAGATTTATTTCATATTCCATTTCAGATTTATTTCATATTTATTTCAGATTTATTTCATATTCCATTTCAGATTTATTTCAGATTCCATTTCAGATTCATTTCAGATTTATTTCAGATTTCATTTCAGATTTATTTCAGATTTATCTCATATTGCATTTCAGATTTATTTCATATTTAATTTCAGATTTCATCTCAGATTTCACATTTGATTCCCTGCCCTGCCCTGGCTGCTCCTGCTGGGCTGGCACTGCTGCCAGGAGGGCACAGCCTGTCCCCACGCTGTCCCCGAGACCCCCAGCCCCCCGGGGCCCTGCTGTCCCCTCAGTGTCACTGTCCCCATCCCAGGTGGCCCCAGGGCAGCTGCTGGACCCTGCCATGCCCACCCCTGTGCCAGCCCGTGCCAGCCCTGTGCCAGTCCCGTGCCAGTCTGTGCCAGTCCATGCCAGCCTGTGCCAGCCCCGTGCCAGCCTGTGCTAGCCTCTGCCAGCCCCATGCCAGCCTGTGCCAGCCCTGCGCCAGCTTGTGCCAGCCCTGTGCCATCCCTGTGCCATCCCTGTGCCAGCCCCGTGCCAGCCTGTGCCAGTCCCGTGCCAGCCTGTGCCAGTTCCGTGCCAGCCCGTGCCAGTCCCGTGCCAGCTTGTGCCAGCCCCGTGCCAGCCCTGTGCCAGCCCCATGCCAGCCTGTGCCCTCCCACCCCGTGCCAGCCCTGTGCCAGCCCCATGCCAGCTTGTGCCAGCCCCGTGCCAGCCTGTGCCAGCTTGTGCCAGCCCCGTGCCAGCCCTGTGCCAGCCCCATGCCAGCCTGTGCCAGCCCTGTGCCAGCCCCGTGCCAGCCCCGTGCCAGTCCTGTGCCAGTCTGTGCCAGCCTGTGCCATCCCTGTGCCAGCCCCATGCCAGCCTGTGCCAGCCTGTGCCAGCCCCAGGGTGGCTGGTAGAGCTCAGGGCCAGGCTCTGCAGGGAGCACAGCGCTGCCAGATCACCTGAAATGTTTTTTTATCTCGGGGGGTTCATTGTGAGCCCTTTCTCTCCTTTTCAAGGAGCTCAGCCTTGTCAGAAGGGCCAGATCACCTGAAATGGTGTTTTTAGCTCAGGGTGTTTTGTGTGAACCTTCTCCATACCCCTACAAAGAGCACAGCACTGCCAGGAGGGACAGATCACCCAGAATGATGTTTTTAGCTCAAGGGATTGTGTGTGAGCCCTGTCCCTGCTCTGCAAGGAGCTCAGCACTGCCAGGAGGGGCCACATCACCTGGAAAGGTGTTTTTAGCTCAAGGGATTGTGTGGGAGCCCTCTCCACACCCCTACAAAGAGCACAGCACTGCCAGAATCCCCCAGAATGATGTTTGTAGCTCACGGGGTTCAGTGTGAGCCCCCTCCCTCCTTTTCAAAGAGCTCAGCACTGCCAGGAGGGACAGATCACCTGGAAAGGTGTTTTTATCTCAGGGGTTCAGTGTGAGCCCCCTCCCTCCTTTTCAAGGAGCACAGCACTGCCAGGAGGGGCCACATCACCTGGAAAGGTGTTTGTAGCTCAGGGAATTGTGTGTGAGCCCTCATATTTAATTTCAGATTTCATCTCAGATTTCACATTTGATTCCCTGCCCTGCCCTGGCTGCTCCTGCTGGGCTGGCACTGCTGCCAGGAGGGCACAGCCTGTCCCCACGCTGTCCCCGAGACCCCCAGCCCCCCGGGGCCCTGCTGTCCCCTCAGTGTCACTGTCCCCATCCCAGGTGGCCCCAGGGCAGCTGCTGGACCCTGCCATGCCCACCCCTGTGCCAGCCCGTGCCAGCCCTGTGCCAGTCCCGTGCCAGTCTGTGCCAGTCCATGCCAGCCTGTGCCAGCCCCGTGCCAGCCTGTGCTAGCCTCTGCCAGCCCCATGCCAGCCTGTGCCAGCCCTGCGCCAGCTTGTGCCAGCCCTGTGCCATCCCTGTGCCATCCCTGTGCCAGCCCCCAGAATGATGTTTTTAGCTCAAGGGATTGTGTGTGAGCCCTGTCCCTGCTCTGCAAGGAGCTCAGCACTGCCAGGAGGGGCCACATCACCTGGAAAGGTGTTTTTAGCTCAAGGGATTGTGTGGGAGCCCTCTCCACACCCCTACAAAGAGCACAGCACTGCCAGGAAGGACAGATCACCTGAAATGATGTTTTTATCTCAGGGGGTTCATTGTGAGCCCCCTCCCTCCTTTTCAAGGAGCTCAGCACTGCCAGGAAGGACAGATCACCTGGAAAGGTGTTTGTAGCTCAGGGAATTGTGTGTGAGCCCTCTCCAGACCCCTACAAAGAGCACAGCACTGCCAGAATCCCCCAGAATGATGTTTGTAACTCAGGGGGTTCAGTGTGAGCCCCCTCCCTCCTTTTCAAGGAGCACAGCACTGCCAGGAGGGGCCACATCACCTGGAAAGGTGTTTGTAGCTCAGGGAATTGTGTGTGAGCCCTGTCCACATCCCTGCAGGGAGCACAGCACTGCCAGGAAGGACAGATCACCTGGAAAGGTGTTTTTAGCTCCAGGGATTGTGTGGGAGCCCTCTCCAGACCCCTTCAAAGAGCACAGCACTGCCAGGAAGGTGTTTTTAACTCAGGGGTTCTGTGTGAGCCCCCTCCCTTCTTTTCAAGGAGCTCAGCACTGCCAGGAAGGGCAGATCACCTGAAATGGTGTTTGTAGCTCAGGGGGTTCTGTGTGAGCCCTCTCACCCCCCTGCAGGGAGCTCAGCACTGCCAGGAAGGACAGATCACCTGGAAAGGTGATTTTAGCTCAGGGGTTCAGTGTGAGCCCCCTCCCTCCTTTTCAAGGAGCTCAGCACTGCCAGGAAGGGCAGATCACCTGAAATGGTGTTTGTAGCTCAGGGGGTTCTGTGTGAGCCCTCTCACCCCCCTGCAGGGAGCTCAGCACTGCCAGGAAGGACAGATCACCTGGAAAGGTGATTTTAGCTCAGGGGTTCAGTGTGAGCCCCCTCCCTCCTTTTCAAGGAGCTCAGCACTGCCAGGAAGGACAGATCACCTGAAATGGTGTTTGTAGCTCAGGGGGTTCTGTGTGAGCCCTCTCACACCCCTGCAGGGAGCTCAGCACTGCCAGGAAGGACAGATCACCTGGAAAGGTGTTTTTATCTCAGGGGTTCAGTGTGAGCCCCCTCCCTCCTTTTCAAAGAGCTCAGCACTGCCAGGAAGGACAGATCACCTGAAATGGTGTTTGTAGCTCAGGGGGTCCTGTGTGAGCCCTCTCACCCCCCTGCAGGGAGCTCAGCACTGCCAGGAAGGACAGATCACCTGAAATGGTGTTTGTAGCTCAGGGGGTCCTGTGTGAGCCCTCTCACCCCCCTGCAGGGAGCTCAGCACTGCCAGGAAGGACAGATCACCTGAAATGGTGTTTGTAGCTCAGGGGGTCCTGTGTGAGCCCTCTCACCCCCCTGCAGGGAGCTCAGCACTGCCAGGAAGGACAGATCACCTCGCAAGGTGATTTTATCTCAGGGGTTCAGTGTGAGCCCCCTCCCTCCCCTGCTGCTGGGACCCCCTGGGCTCTCTCCCTGCATCCTCCTCCCTCCCAGCTCTGGGTTTGTCTCCCCCTTTGCTCCTGGCAGAGCTGGGGGGGCTCACCTGGACAGGGGCAGGACCCAGGGAGCGCTCCGATTAGCAGTGTTAATTGCTGCTAATTAGCAGTAATTAACAGTAAACACAGGTGATTAGCAGGCGGGTGCTGACCTGTTGGACCCGGGCAGACCCAGGCGCTGTCCCCTCTCCTGTCCCCCGTGTCACTCGGGGCTCTGTCCCGTTCCAGGTGGTTTTGGGATGGGTTTGGGCACCGTTCCAGCCGGGGCTCCTGGCCCAGCCCTGGCAGGGACATTTCCCTCTGTGCCAGGGTGCTGCCAGCTCCCTCATGACACAGTGGCACATCTAGCCTGTGTCCCCAAAATAAGGAAAGAAGCCCAGAAGTTTCTCTCAAGGATTAGATGAAAAGCCACCTCACAGGACCTCGGGGATTTCACCAAAAACTAGAGAACATCTTATTAGATAGAAGCCAAAAAGTCCCACCTGAGCCATCAGGTAGAAAAGAACAAAAGAGCCAAAGTGCTTTTGTGAGGTGTTTTTTACCAGGAGCAGAGCTCTGTTTGTTATTTTGCCTTTTGTTAAACCTCTTTTGTTTCTAACACTGCAGCAGAAGCCATCCTGCTTATTTTATGTCCCCAGAGTAATAGCTGAGCTCTCCTTGGGTGTGTTATATTTCTTTTGAGAGCTTATGAGACCTGGCCC
This sequence comes from Onychostruthus taczanowskii, assembly GCF_017590055.1. NCBI lineage: Eukaryota > Metazoa > Chordata > Aves > Passeriformes > Passeridae > Onychostruthus > Onychostruthus taczanowskii. The sequence continues at coordinate 18,003 of NW_024500095.1, forward strand.
AAGGAAAAGAAAGTTAACTCAGGTGTGTCAGCCCTGGAGCTGAGGAGCGAAGTGAGCCCCTGTCCTGGCTGTAAGCCAGGCTGGTTTTAATTAAACCTGGGCCCAAACCAAATTATTCTCCTACATCCCACTGGAGCCTGTGAATCCTGAGAAAAAGCTGCAGGGAAGGAGGTCTGGAAGGAATGGAAAGGGAATTGTGAGGAGAATTCCAGGGGCTCTTCCCTCTGCCCTCGCTGTCCCTGTGCCCTGCACACCCTCCTGGAACCCTGGGCACCTCTGAGCTGCTTTTGGGGTGTCCTGGGCACCTCTGAGCTGCTTTTGGAGTGTCCTGGGCACCTCTGGGCTGGCTCTGGCTTGCTTTGGAGGTGTCCTGGCAGCCTGGGGCTAGCTCTGGGTTATTTTGCAGTGCCCTGGGCTGGCTCTGGTCAGGTTTTGCAGTGCCCTGTCTCAGCCCGGGTTGTTTTGCAGTGCCTTGGACAGCCCTGTCTCACTCTGGTCAGGTTTTTCAGTGCCCTGGGCTCACTCTGGTCAGGTTTTACAACTCCCTGGGCTCACCCTGTGCTGTTTTTCAGTGCCCTGGACAGTCCTGGGCTCACCCTGGTTTGGTTTGGCTCACTCTGGTCAGGTTTTTCAGTTCCCTGGGCTGGCTCTGGTCAGGTTTTACAATTCCCTGGGCTCACTCTGGTCAGGTTTTTCAGTTCCCTGGGCTCACTCTGGTCAGGTTTTACAATTCCCTGGGCTCACTCTGGTCAGGTTTTTCAGTTCCCTGCACTCACTCTGGTCAGGTTTTGCAGTGCCCTGGGCTGGCTCTGGTCAGGTTTTACAATTCCCTGGGCTCACCCTGTGTTGTTTCTCAGTTCCCTGGGCTGGCTCTGGTCAGGTTTTTCAGTTCCCTGGGCTGGCTCTGGTCAGGTTTTACAATTCCCTGGGCTCACTCTGGTCAGGTTTTACAATTCCCTGTCTCACCCCGTGCTGTTTTGCAGTGCCCTGGACAGCCCTGGGCTCACTCTGGTCAGGTTTCTCAGTTCCCTGGGCTCACTCTGGTCAGGTTTTACAATTCCCTGTCTCACCCCGTGCTGTTTTGCAGTGCCCTGGACAGCCCTGGCCGCCTGGACGAGGAGCACCGGCTCATCGCCCGCTACGCCGCGCGCTTGGCCGCCGAGGCCGGCAGTGCTGTGAGTGCCCCGGGGGGCTGGGGGACACCGGGGGGCTCCGGGGACACCACGGGGGGCTGGGGGACACCTCGGGGGGCTGGGCTCCCAAAGCTGCCCGAAATCCCAAATTTCTGCTGGCAACGAGGCCAGGGCAGGGGGGAGAGGGGAGATGGGCGCTGCTCAGGCTGCAGAGAGAGAAACGTGAGGAAAACAAATCCTGGCCGAGTGCTGGGGGTGGATTTGTTCCAGAGGGAAGCAGCCTGGGAGAGGGAAAGGTGGGCTTGTGCTTGCAGCTGCTGGCAGGGGAGGATAAAGGATAAATCTCTCCAGTCAGTAAAAATCAGCCCTGCTGTGACACGGAATGGCTACAGGAGCACAGCCGGGGTTTGCTGACATTCCAGGGAATTTCTGCAGCCTGGGAGCCCTGTCTTGGCTGCTTTACCCACAGGGAAGGAGAGCAGGAGCATCTCCCACCTTCTGAGTTCCCCCCGGGCAGAGGGACGTGGGCAGATCTCTGTGAAACCCTTCAACCCATGCTGGGACATCTGCATGTGTCACTTCCCCTCCCTCTGCCCAGGGCTGGCCCTCCACAGTCACTCCACTCACCAGGAACGTGGAAATATCAAGGGCACAGTGCCAGGTTTCAGGTTGAGGTGGGAAAGGAGGAAATTTCCACGTATTCCTGTAAAACCCAGGCTGTTGAGACAGCAAGGGCTGAGTCACTGTCACGCTGGAAGGTGCTGGAAGAGCTCTTAGTCACGGCCTGACTTCTTCTGGTACAGACAAAGTGTTATGAAAACTGGATTGTTTCTGAGGGGACCTGGTTGTTAAAAACCCAGAAATCACCTCAAACCCTTGTGTGGCCACGGCAGGGCCTGGAGTGGAGGCGTTCTCTGGGTGTCCAGGAGCAGCACCTGGAGTTTGCTGAGGCTCCTCAAGCCTGAGGGAAATCCCTGTTCCCAATCCCATCCCAAAGAGATGCTGGAGCAGTGCCAGGGGCTGCTGGGGCAGAGGAGGGAGGGAAAAGGGAATAATGGGGGGTTCTGTGCAGGCAGGGCTCGGGTCTGGCAGCCTGGAGCTGGTCATGGCCCCAGCACTCGCTCCCAGCCCGGAAAAACCAGGGAATCAGCTGGGACAGGAGGATTTGTCACAGGCTGGGGGAGCCCGAGCTCCAAGGGCTTGGGATCCTGGCAGCTCCTCCTGCTCCCAGCTCCTGTCCTGGCCACGGCAGCCTGGTGGGGGGATTGTCACGGGGACAGTCCTGCTGAGCTCTGGGACGGGTGACAGCCCTGGGGACAGCGTGACATGTGCATGGGGACAGCGTGACATGTGCATGGGGACAGTGGGACATGTGCATGGGGACAGCGTGACATGTGCATGGGGACAGTGGGACATGTGCATGGGGACAGGGTGACACATCTGTGGGGACAGCGTGACATGTGCATGGGGACAGGGTGACATGTGCATGGGGACAGGATGACATGTGCATGGGGACAGGGTGACATGTGCATGGGGACAGGATGACATGTGCATGGGGACAGCGTGACATGTGCATGGGGACAGTGGGACATGTGCATGGGGACAGCATGAAATGTGCATGGGGACAGCGTGACATGTGCATGGGGACAGTGGGACATGTGCATGGGGACAGCGTGAAATGTGCATGGGGACAGCGTGACATGTGCATGGGGACAGTGGGACATGTGCATGGGGACAGCGTGACATGTGCATGGGGGACAGGGTGACATGTGCATGGGGACAGCGTGACATGTGCATGGGGACAGCGTGACATGTGCATGGGGACAGTGGGACATGTGCATGGGGACAGTGGGACACATCTGTGGGGACAGTGGGACATGTGCATGGGGACAGTGGGACACATCTGTGGGGAATGAGGAATTGTTCCCTGGCAGGGTGGGCAGGCCCTGGCACAGGGAGCTGTGGGGCTGGCAGCAGCCCCTGCATGCAGGGAGGGCTGGTGGGACTGGTGTGATGGTGTGATTTCTGTGATTCTGTGATTTCTGTGTCTGTGTTCCCTGTGATTTCAGTGATTTCTGTGACTGATTCCCTGTGATCTCTGTGATTTCTGTGACTGTGTTCCCTGTGATTTCTGTGATCTTTGTGTCTGCTTCCCTGTGATCTCTGTGATTTCTGTGTCTGATTCCCTGTGATTTCTGTGTCTGATTCCCTGTGATCTCTCTGTCTGATTCCCTGTGATTCTGTGATCTCTGATTCCCTGTGACCTCTGTTTCCTGCCCTTCCTGAGGTTCTCTCTGCTCTCTCCCCAGCCCCGTCCTCCTGCAGATCTGCCCTTCAGCTTCGATGCCAACAAGCAGCAGAGGCAGCTGATAGCAGAGCTGGAGAACAAGAACAGGTACAGCCCCTGCTGCCCCCCTGGCACATCACCCACACTGCTTCCCTGCTGCTCTCGGGTGTAGCTGCCTCATTAACTCATTAGTTAGTCATTAACATCAGTTAATTAGCCGTGGGGAGGGGCTGCCCTGCCCCTGCTCCCCAGGGTGGGTGATCTTCTCTAATCTTCTTAAAATCACCTTCTCCATCACTGAGCACATCCAGCAAACCTCAGAGCTGGGATCTCACCCCAGAAACCCCTGAAACCCCCAAACCCCCATCCTGGGCTGCTCCCCCAGCAGGGCAGGGGGATTCTGTCCCTGTGCCCAGCTGAGAGCCCACCTGCAGAGCTGCCCCAGCCCTGGGGATTCCAACAGCACAAGGACCTGGAGCTGCTGGGAGAGCCCAGAGGAGACCCCAGAGCTGCTGCAGGGCTGGAGCCAGGCTGGGAGAGCTGGGGGGGCTCACCTGGAGAGGAGAAGGATCCAGGGAGAGCTCAGAGCCCCTGGCAGGGCCTGGAGGGGCTCCAGGAGAGCTGCAGAGGGACTGGGGACAAGGATGGAGGGACAGGAGCCAGGGAATGGCTCCCAGTGCCAGAGGGCAGGGCTGGATGGGAGATTGGGAATTGGGAATTGTTCCCTGGCAGGGTGGGCAGGCCCTGGCACAGCTGGGGCTGCCCCTGCATCCCTGGCAGTGCCCGAGGCCAGGCTGGACACTGGGGCTGGAGCACCCTGGGACAGTGGGAGGTGTCAGGGGACACTGGATGGGCTCTGAGATCCCTTCCAAAGCCAGCCAGAGGATTTTTGTTGCTCCAGAGGCTCTCCTGTGGAGCCCCCCAGGCTCTGCTGGTACCTGGGGTGCCCCGTGCCCAGCCCTGTGCCCGGGCACCCTCAGCAGTGGGACAAGGCAGCTCCAGGGCCCTTTGGAGCAGGAGCAGCTCAGTCCTGGCCCCGCTGCAGGCTCAGTGCTGCAGCAGGAGCCCTGGCAGGGCTTTGGGATGGTTCCTGGGCTCCTGGCTCAGGGAGGTCTCAGTGCTGCTGCAGTGCTGCCAGCAGAGCAGTTGTGCAGCAAGAGGTGACTCTGCTCTTGGGAGGGTTCCAGCCCTGCTGCTGCCCTGCAGGGGAAGGGCCCTGGCTGTGCCAGAGCTGCTCCTCAGCCTCCTGGGGCTGGAGCTGGAGCCTCTGTCCTCCTCTATCAGGAGATCTCTGAGCCTTTTCTGTCAGGGGCTGGAGAGGCATTGCAGGGGGGATGCCATCCTTGGGCAGTGAGGGATGGTCCAGGCCCTGCAGGGCTGTGCCCACATCCTGTCCTGGCCTGGAGCTGTGCCCCCACCCCTGCCCTCGCCAGGCTGTGCCCACCCTCCTGTCCTGGCTGTGCCCACATCCCTGTCCAGGCTGTGCCCACACCCGTGCCCATGCCAGGCTGTGCCCACACCCGTGCCCATGCCAGGCTGTGCCCACATCCCTGTCCAGGCTGTGCCCACACCCGTGCCCACACCAGGCTGTGCCAGGGCTCCATCAGGAGCAGAGCCCCGGGGCTGGGCTGGCATTCCAGGAACTGCAGGACGTTCAGGAGCATTCAGGGTGTGAGGAGCACCTGCAGCCTCCTGTGGGACAGTGACACTTCAGGGAAGGACAGCAGGGAGCAGGCCCTCAGAGCAGGGGCTGGCAGTGCCAGCCGGGGGTCGGGCACAGAGCCCCAGCAGGACAGGGCTGCTGGGGGACCCCCCGAGCTGGTTGTGTCCCAGCCTCAGCCTCGTCCCTCGCTCACGGCAAGGTGCCAGCAGCTCTCGCCCCGGCAGCACACACAGAGCTCAGAGTCACTCCCTTCACCATTTTCTGAGCAGTCCCAGCACCCACAAGCACATGGCAGCAGTTCTGCCCAGGCACTGCCAGCACACCTCCCTTTGTGCTTGCTGGTTCAGTGCACATTCCACACGCACTCGCATTCCTGCGTGTTCACGTGTGTGCATTCATGTTCACGTTGTGTTTTCAATGCAAGACCTGCTCCTAAGCCTTCAGTGCCCAGAGCTCTGTTATTAACTTAGGCCTCCCTAACACCTCCCTGGACCTCCCTAGATCTCCCTAGATCTCCCTAGATCTCCCTAGATCTCCCTAGATCTCCCTAGATCTCCCTAGATCTCCCTAGATCTCCCTAGATCTCCCTAGATCTCCCTAGATCTCCCTAGATCTCCCTAGATCTCCCTAACATCTCCCTAGACCTCCCTAACATCTCCCTAGATCTCCCTAACATCTCCCTAGACCTCCCTAACATCTCCCTATTCTTTCCAACTCCCCCGAATATCCCGTGATTTTAGGAACACTTTATCCCTACACCATCAGCCATTTCACTTAATTACCAGCAGGAATAAAAACCCTATCTTAATGGCTTTAACACCACACGTGAATCCATGTGGACGTCTGTGAAAAGCCAGTGTTTAATTAATGTGTGTCTGTAAATGACCTGTGGAAACCCGGAGCACCGGGAATATTTCTGTCTGCTCTGGGCTGCCCTGACTCCCAGGGCAGCACTGACTCTGACCCTCGTTCATGGAGAAAGTTTCCTAGACTCCAAGGCAGACTGGAATCCACAAAAGTGTGAAATAGATTACAGAGAGCAGTGTAGGTGTATCACTTGGTGAGAAATGTAGGGATTGTTGGTGGGTTGTGGATGGAAGCAAGATGCAGGGCACAGGGAGTTGTCCTGGGTTTCTGCTTCGTGCTCCTTCCTCCTTCTTCCTCACTGCACTCCATGATCTCAGAGGTCTCTTCCAGCCTCACTATTCTGTGATCCTGTCATTCCGTGGGTTTGGGTGGCATTTTGTAATTGGGCAGAAAAGTCCACATGGCAGCTCTTTGGGTTACAAGGGAAAATAATCCGTTCTTAATTGGATAGTTTATCTTAAAAGACCTCGTAACAGGAGATTGTTGGCCGCTTTTGTGGTGCTGAGCCCGGTGTGGGCAGCGTGCAAAACTTTAGATAAGATAACAATAAACAAGAACCTGAAGACTGAAAACATGCAGCGTGTCTCTCTTTGCTGACACAAACCTGCTCCAGGAGGGTCTCCCAGGACAGGGGAGCCCCCTGAGAGAGCCCAGCCTGAGCCCCAGAAGTCAGGTGTGAGAAATGCCAAGCACTTGTTTTTAAAATTTTAAATGTTTAATAGTAATAAAATTAGTAATATCATTAGAGTAATAATAATTTGGATAATTGGGATTTAGGACAATAGGAGACAATCAAAACAAAGAGTTACGGACAGTCCAGGTACCTCTTTCTGGGCAAAATAAGCCCGAAAAAGGACCCCCATTAACAGAGGATTAACCCTTAAAAGCAACAGCCTGTTGCATGTTCATACACCTCACACATGATGCACGAATTCCATTCAAACACAGGATTCTGTCTGGTCAGTGTCAGCTTCTTCCTCTGAATCCTGATGGCCTCTCCAGGGCTGAGCGAGGTGGGAAGAAGTTCGTTTTCTTCTGATGAGGGAGCAATAAATTCTTTTTCTTTGAAGGATTCAGGTGTGCTGTCTCAGTGAGAGTGCCTCACTCCTCTCTTTAAGACAGCATCTTCCACAGCATAGTTTCTATTTTCACGTTGTGTTATAACCCAGAGCTGTATTTAAGAAAATTGGTACAGCACAACTTTCTGGCACGTCACGTACACCGTTCCGCGCGCTGTTTGCCGAAAGCCGGCGTTGTGGCCCGGCTGAGCTGTCCTTTCCCGTGCCGCAGGGAGATCCTGCAGGAGATCCAGCGCCTGCGGCTGGAGCACGAGCAGGCCTCGCAGCCCACGCCCGAGAAGGCGCAGCAGAACCCCACGCTGCTGGCTGAGCTGCGCCTGCTGCGGTAACGGCACCGGGGAACCGGGGAACCGGGGTGGGGTACTGGGGTACGGGGGTACTGGGATACCGGGGTACCGGGATGGGGTACTGGGGTACCGGGGTACTGGGATACCGGGGAACCGGGGTACCGGGGAACCGGGGTGGGGTACTGGGGTACCGGGGTACTGGGATACCGGGGTACCGGGGTGAGGTACTGGGATACTGGGGTGGGATACCGGGGAACCAGGGTGGGGTACTGGGGTACCGGGGAACCGTGGTACTGGGATACTGGGGTACTGGGATACCGGGGAGGGGTACTGGGGTACTGGGGTACTGGGATACCGGGGAGGGGTACTGGGGTACTGGGGTACTGGGAGGGAACCGAGGTGGGGTACTGGGATACTGGGGTACCGGGGTGAGGTACTGGGATACTGGGGTGGGATACCGGGGAACCAGGGTGGGGTACTGGGGTACCGGGGAACCGTGGTACTGGGATACTGGGGTACTGGGATACCGGGGAGGGGTACTGGGGTACTGGGGTACTGGGATACCGGGGAGGGGTACTGGGGTACCGGGGTACTGGGATACCCGGTACTGGGGTACCGGGTGAGGTACTGGGATACTGGGGTACGGGGGTGGGTACTGGGATACTGGGGTACTGGGATACTGGGGTACTGGGATGGGATACTGGGGTACCAGGGTACCAGGGTGGGATACTGGGGTACTGGGGTACTGGGGTACTGGGATACCAGGGTACCGGGATGGGATACCGGGGTACTGGGATACCAGGGTACTGGGATACTGGGGTACTGGGATACTGGGGTACTGAGATACTGGGGAACTGGGATGGGATACTGGGGTACTGGATGGGATACTGGGGTACCGGGATGGGATAATGGGATACCGGGGTACCAGGGTGGGATACTGGGGTACTGGGATACTGGGGTACCGGGGTGGGGTACTGGGATACTGGGGTACTGGGATACCAGGGTACCGGGCTGGGATACCGGGGTACTGGGCTGGGGTACTGGGATACTGGGGTACCGGGGTGGGGTACTGGGATACTGGGGTACCAGGGTGGGATACCAAGATGGGATACTGGGATACTGGGTACTGGGCTGGGATATTGGGATACCAGGGTACGTGGATGGGATACTGGGATACTGGGGTACCGTGGTGGGGTACCGGGATGGGATACTGGGATACTGGGCTACCGGGATGGGCTACCAGGGTATCGGGATGGGGTACCGGGGTACCGGGGTGGGGTATCAGGGTACCAGGGTACTAGGATGGGATACCGGGGTACCGGGATGGGATACTGGGGTACCGGGGTGGGGTATCAGGGTACCAGGGTACTAGGATGGGATACCGGGGTACCGGGATGGGATACTGGGGTACCGGGATGGGATACCGGGGTACTGGGATGGAATACCGCGATACCAGGATGGGATACAGGGATAGGAGACTGGGATGGGATACTGGGTTACCGGGATGGGATACTGGGGTACCAGGGTACTGGGGTACTGGATGGGATACTGGGATGGGATACCGGGGTACTGGAGCACCAGGGTATTGGGATGGGATACTGGGGTGCTGGGATACCAGAGCACTGGGGTACTGGGATGGGATACTGGGATGGGATACTGGGGTACTGGGATACTGGGATGGGATACTGGGGTACCGGGATACTGGAGTACTGGGGTACCAGGGTACCGGGATGGGATACTGGGATGGGAGACTGGGATGGGCTGCTGGGTTACCAGGATGAGATACTGGGATACCGGGATGGGATACAGGGATACCGGGGTACTGGGATGGGATACTGGGGTACCAGGATGGGATACTGGGATACTGGTATACGGGATGGGATACTGGGATACCGGGATGGGCTACCGGGCTGTGGAGCAGGGCTACCAGACTACCAGGCTGGGCTGAGAAAACACCTTCAGTGCCCTGAGAAAACACCTTGACTCCCCTGAGAAAACACCTTGACTCCCCTGAGAAAACACCTTGAGTCCCCTGAGAAAACACCTTGACTCCCCAGTGCAAACACCTTCACTCCCCTGAGAAAACACCTTGACTCCCCAGTGCAAACACCTTGACTCCCCAGTGCAAACACCTTGACTGCCCTGTGCAAACACCTTGACTCCCCGGTGCAAACACCTTCACTCCCCGGTGCAAACACCTTCACTCCCCGGTGCAAACACCTTCACTCCCCGGTGCAAACACCTTCACTCCCCGGTGCAAACACCTTCACTCCCCGGTGCAAACACCTTCACTCCCCGGTGCAAACACCTTCACTCCCCGGTGCAAACACCTTGACTCCCCAGTGCAAACACCTTTACTCCCCAGTGCAAACACCTTGACTCCCCAGTGCAAACACCTTTACTCCCCAGTGCAAACACCTTGACTCCCC
>NW_024500095.1:28689-30432 GCF_017590055.1 Onychostruthus taczanowskii
ACTCCCCAGTGCAAACCCCTTGACTCCCCAGTGTAAACACCTTGACTCCCCTGAGAAAACACCTTGACTCCCCTGAGAAAACACCTTCACTCCCCAGAGCAAACACCTTGACTCCCCAGTGCAAACACCTTGACTGCCCTGTGCAAACACCTTGACTCCCCAGTGCAAACACCTTGACTGCCCTGTGCAAACACCTTGACTCCCCGGTGCAAACACCTTGACTCCCCGGTGCAAACACCTTCACTCCCCGGTGCAAACACCTTGACTCCCCAGTGCAAACACCTTGACTCCCCAGTGTAAACACCTTCACTCCCCAGTGCAAACACCTTGACTCCCCAGTGCAAACACCTTGACTCCCCAGTGCAAACACCTTGACTCCCCAGTGCAAACACCTTGACTCCCCAGTGCAAACACCTTGACTCCCCAGTGCAAACACCTTGACTCCCCAGTGCAAACACCTTGACTCCCCAGTGCAAACACCTTGACTCCCCAGTGCAAACACCTTGACTCCCCAGTGCAAACACCTTGACTCCCCAGTGCAAACACCTTGACTGCCCTGTGCAAACACCTTGACTCCCTGGTGCAAACACCTTGACTCCCCTGAGAAAACACCTTGACTCCCCAGTGCAAACACCTTCACTCCCCAGTGCAAACACCTTGACTCCCCTGAGAAAACACCTTTACACCCCTGGGAAAAGTTTAATAAAGGACAAAAGGGACAAGGAACACAGAGCAGAGGTTTTCGGGGCTCTCCAGAGATACTCCTCGGATTCTCCTACAGCAGCTTGTTGCATATGCACAGACTCTTATGTGTAGTACACACAGTTCTTTTCTTAAATGAATTTACATCTTTTTTTAAAATGAGTATACATCTTTTCAAAAATTAATTTACATATTTTAAGAGCTGTTTAGTGTGGTTCTTTGGGTGTGTTTTTTTCGAGTATGACTGTTCTTTGTGGTTTTAGGGTTTTTTTATTATTATTATTTTCAGTTTTGGCTCTGGCCCACCCTGTCTTTAGGCAGCGACTGTTGGTAGCTGGTGTGTTTGCAGTAGGTGGTTTTTTCCTGTGTTTATCTCATCTAAGCAGCTATTTTAACACAAGTATACTTATATTAGTTATTTCCCTATTTTAACTAACAACAGAAATTAAAAAAACACATCTTTGTAACAAAGTGACTTTAACATTACACATATAAAATTCATTTTCACGTTTGAGAACAGCCAATATTACAATGTATAATAATAGTAATTATTGTTATTAGCTCCTTAGATGAGATAACCACATGAAAAAACCACCTACTGCAAACACACCGACTGTCAACACTCACTGCCTAAAGACAGGGCGGGCCAGAGCCAAAATGGAAAGTAACAATGAAAAAAGCCAAAACCACAACCAAGGAATACACATACCTAAAAAAACAAACCCAAAGAAGAACTGCACTAAACAGGCTTAGAAAATGTAAACTCGTTTCAGGAAAAATTATGTTTACTATGCATAAGAGCTTGTGAATAATAGTAATAATAACAATAACAATATTATATAACGTGTTATATATTATATTTATATATGGAATAGATAAATATTGCAGGGTTTTGTGTCCTTTAAAGAACAGCTCCCTCTGTGGGTTTTCCACAGTGTGGCAGTGCCAGAGAAACACCCAGGGTGGTTAAAATTTATTATATTAAATTATTTATTGATATAATACTAATAATATTAATAATATATTAATATATGGATAGAC
>NW_024500095.1:31324-41826 GCF_017590055.1 Onychostruthus taczanowskii
GGGCACAGTGTGAGTGCCAGGGCAAGGAGAAGGGCACAGTGTGAGTGCCAGGGCAAGGAGCTGGGCACAGTGTGAGTGCCAGGGCAAGGAGCTGGGCACAGTGTGAGTGCCAGGGCAAGGAGAAGGGCACAGTGTGAGTGTCAGGGCAAGGAGCAGGGCAGGGGGTGAGTGCCAGGGCAAGGAGCTGAGCCTGCCCAGCCCCTGCCACACCTGGGCTTTGTCTGAGGGCTCTGCTGCTGCCTCTGTGTTCCCAAAAATGTCCCTGGTTGGGTTCCTCATGAGGGTTCCTCCGTGTTTTCATGGAGTTCCCCTGGCTGAGCTCACAGGGGTGGCTGCAGGGACATTGTGCCACACCTGGGCTCTTGCTCTCCCTGCAGGGCATGGACAGAGCCTGGCCTTGGGGGGTCTGGGGACAGAGCCTGGCCTGGAGGGGTTTGGGGACAGAAGCCTGGCTTTGGAGGGGTTTGGGGACAGAGCCTGGCCTTGGGGGGTTTGGGGACAGAGCCTGGCCTTGGGGGGGTTTGGGGACAGAGCCTGGCCTTGGGGGATTTGGGGACAGAGCCTGGCCTGGAGGGGTTTGGGGACAGAGCCTATCTTGGGGGATTTGGAGCAAGACAAGGAGCCCCAAAGATGCTGGGGGAGGGGTGAGGAGGGAGAGACCTGGCAGGGGTGGGAGTGGCACAGGGGTGACAATGGCAGGGCAGGGGTGGGAAGGGACCTCAGAGCCCCTCCAGTGCCACCCCTGCCATGGCAGGGACACTGCCACTGTCCCAGGTGCTCCCAGCCCCATCCAGCCTGGCCTTGGGCACTGCCAGGGATGCAGGGGCAGCCCCAGCTGCTCTGGGCACCCTGTGCCAGGGCCAGGGCACAATTCTTGCCCGATATCCCACCCAAATTCCCTTTACCACTCTGAAGCCATTCCCTGTGTCCTGTCCCTCCAGGCCTTGTCCCCTGTCCCTCCCCAGCTCCCTTTTCGTTACCAAATCTGTTCCAGAGCAGGTGGGGCTGGTGAAAGGGGAGCTCCATCCCCCTGGGGGAGGGGGCCACAGAGGCTGCAGCAGCTCCATCCTGGGGCTTGCCCACACCTGGAACAGAGCCCTGAGGTTCAGCTGAGCTGTTCTGGGCTGGAGCCCTCCCCAGGAGCCACTGGGGTTATCTGCTCCCACACCTTGCTCACAGAATGGTCAGAGTTCTGTGGGGCTGTTTCCATTCCCCCACTGGAGCCCTGCAGCTTCTCCTTGGTTAAAGCTCTTCCAGACAGACATCTGCTCTGGAGCTGGAGGAATCCAAAGTGGAGAGCTCCCTGCCAATGCAGATTGGCCTGAACAGTCAGAAACGTGTGCCTGGTTCTCAGTGAGAGCTGGGTTTGCACCAGTTGTTCTCCTCCCTCCAAGCCAGGAGCCCTTCAGCTACAGCAGAATTGCTGGGAATGAGCAAAATGTCACCCAGAAAACTCTGCCCCGCTGAGCTCTGCCCATCAGAACATCCTAACCCTAACCCTCACTGCTCCCTCAGGGCTGTAAATCCCTAAAGAGGGATTTAAAATCCCTTAAACAGGCACAGCTGAGCCCCTCCCAGCCCCCTGCTCCAGTCTGCCTGGGGATGGGCTCTGTGCCCTGCCCAGATTTTTTATATCAAGTTTTTACATTTGTGTTTTTTGTATTTGGGAAAAGCAGGCTGGAGGTCGAGTTCCTGCCTTTTATTTATATTTGTTGCCTGCTGTGCTCACTGCTTGGTGAGGATGCTGTGGGTAAACCCCCTGCCCTGCAGATTTCCTGTGTCTGTGCCTTCACAAACCAAACTTGGGATACACTCAAAGGACCAAATCAGCTTTCCTTGGCAACATTTCCTTTCCAGGCAGTTCTAAAGCTCCCGTGCCACCTGCAAGTGGGCCCTGGAGCAGCATTCCTGATGCATCAGCAGGAATGGAGCAACGACAGGCTCGGGTCATGGAGCCCCTGTGGGCCCTGCAAGGTCCCATTTGGGTCACCCCAAGGAGTTTCTGTCCCCTAAGCTGTCTCCCCTCCCAGTCTGAACCTCCAGCCCTGAGCGTTCCAGGAGCCAGCACAAATTCCCTGCCCTGCCCCAAGTAGCTCCTGGCTCAGGTAATTATTTTAAGCTGCAAGTTCCCCAGCCTGCTGAGCTAAAAATATCATTTCTCCTAGGTACTTCTGACACCTTTTCTCGTGGCTGGTGTCAGAGCTTCCCTGGCTGCTGGTGCAGGCTCCAGGGGAGGGGAGGAGGCAGAGCCAGGATCCCTCCCTCGCTCCCTCCTGCCCTGCTCAGGATTTCACCCCGGCCCCTGCTGCCTCCAGGCTCTGCTTTGTTCCTGATGTTGGTGTTTATTTCCAGCTCTCATTTTCAGTGGTTTTAGCCCTGCCAGACACGATTTTTCCCCGCCAGGTTTTAGTTTCTCTCATCACTTGGAGCTCTTCACACAGTGTGAGTGCCAGGGCAAGGAGCAGGGCAGGGGGTGAGTGCCAGGGCAAGGAGCAGGGCACAGTGTGAGTGCCAGGGCAAGGAGCTGAGCCTGCCCAGCCCCTGCCACACCTGGGCTTTGTCTGAGGGCTCTGCTGCTGCCTCTGTGTTCCCAAAAATGTCCCTGGTTGGGTTCCTCATGAGGGTTCCTCCGTGTTTTCATGGAGTTCCCCTGGCTGAGCTCACAGGGGTGGCTGCAGGGACATTGTGCCACACCTGGGCTCTTGCTCTCCCTGCAGGGCATGGACAGAGCCTGGCCTTGGGGGGTCTGGGGACAGAGCCTGGCCTGGAGGGGTTTGGGGACAGAGCCTGGCCTTGGAGGGGTTTGGGGACAGAGCCTGGCCTTGGGGGATTTGGGGCAAGACAAGGAGCCCCAAAGATGCTGGGGGAGGGGTGAGGAGGGAGAGACCTGGCAGGGGTGGGAGTGGCACACGGGTGACAATGGCAGGGCAGGGGTGGGAAGGGACCTCAGAGCCCCTCCAGTGCCCCCCCTGCCATGGCAGGGACACTGCCACTGTCCCAGGTGCTCCCAGCCCCATCCAGCCTGGCCTTGGGCACTGCCAGGGATGCAGGGGCAGCCCCAGCTGCTCTGGGCACCCTGTGCCAGGGCCAGGGCACAATTCTTGCCCGATATCCCACCCAAATTCCCTTTACCACTCTGAAGCCATTCCCTGTGTCCTGTCCCTCCAGGCCTTGTCCCCAGTCCCTCCCCAGCTCCCTTTTCGTTACCAAATCTGTTCCAGAGCAGGTGGGGCTGGTGAAAGGGGAGCTCCATCCCCCTGGGGGAGGGGGCCACAGAGGCTGCAGCAGCTCCATCCTGGGGCTTGCCCACACCTGGAACAGAGCCCTGAGGTTCAGCTGAGCTGTTCTGGGCTGGAGCCCTCCCCAGGAGCCACTGGGGTTATCTGCTCCCACACCTTGCTCACAGAATGGTCAGAGTTCTGTGGGGCTGTTTTCCTCCATTCCCCCACTGGAGCCCTGCAGCTTCTCCTTGGTTAAAGCTCTTCCAGACAGACATCTGCTCTGGAGCTGGAGGAATCCAAAGTGGAGAGCTCCCTGCCAATGCAGATTGGCCTGAACAGTCAGAAACGTGTGCCTGGTTCTCAGTGAGAGCTGGGTTTGCACCAGTTGTTCTGCTCCCTCCAAGCCAGGAGCCCTTCAGCTACAGCAGAATTGCTGGGAATGAGCAAAATGTCACCCAGAAAACTCTGCCCCGCTGAGCTTTGCCCATCAGAACACCCTCACTGCTCCCTCAGGGCTGTAAATCCCTAAAGAGGGATTTAAAATCCCTTAAACAGGCACAGCTGAGCCCCTCCCAGCCCCCTGCTCCAGTCTGCCTGGGGATGGGCTCTGTGCCCTGCCCAGATTTTTTATATCAAGTTTTTACATTTGTGTTTTTTGTATTTGGGAAAAGCAGGCTGGAGGTCGAGTTCCTGCCTTTTATTTATATTTGTTGCCTGCTGTGCTCACTGCTTGGTGAGGATGCTGTGGGTAAACCCCCTGCCCTGCAGATTCTGCCCATCAGAACATCCTAACCCTAACCCTCACTGCTCCCTCAGGGCTGTAAATCCCTAAAGAGGGATTTAAAATCCCTTAAACAGGCACAGCTGAGCCCCTCCCAGCCCCCTGCTCCAGTCTGCCTGGGGATGGGCTCTGTGCCCTGCCCAGATTTTTTATATCAAGTTTTTACATTTGTGTTTTTTGTATTTGGGAAAAGCAGGCTGGAGGTCGAGTTCCTGCCTTTTATTTATATTTGTTGCCTGCTGTGCTCACTGCTTGGTGAGGATGCTGTGGGTAAACCCCCTGCCCTGCAGATTTCCTGTGTCTGTGCCTTCACAAACCAAACTTGGGATACACTCAAAGGACCAAATCAGCTTTCCTTGGCAACATTTCCTTTCCAGGCAGTTCTAAAGCTCCCGTGCCACCTGCAAGTGGGCCCTGGAGCAGCATTCCTGATGCATCAGCAGGAATGGAGCAACGACAGGCTCGGGTCATGGAGCCCCTGTGGGCCCTGCAAGGTCCCATTTGGGTCACCCCAAGGAGTTTCTGTCCCCTAAGCTGTCTCCCCTCCCAGTCTGAACCTCCAGCCCTGAGCGTTCCAGGAGCCAGCACAAATTCCCTGCCCTGCCCCAAGTAGCTCCTGGCTCAGGTAATTATTTTAAGCTGCAAGTTCCCCAGCCTGCTGAGCTAAAAATATCATTTCTCCTAGGTACTTCTGACACCTTTTCTCGTGGCTGGTGTCAGAGCTTCCCTGGCTGCTGGTGCAGGCTCCAGGGGAGGGGAGGAGGCAGAGCCAGGATCCCTCCCTCGCTCCCTCCTGCCCTGCTCAGGATTTCACCCCGGCCCCTGCTGCCTCCAGGCTCTGCTTTGTTCCTGATGTTGGTGTTTATTTCCAGCTCTCATTTTCAGTGGTTTTAGCCCTGCCAGACACGATTTTTCCCCGCCAGGTTTTAGTTTCTCTCATCACTTGGAGCTCTTCAGAGCTGTTCATGTATAATTTACATCAGCTGTTAAGCTTTTATGGTTTTTTTTTCCATTTTCTTATGCAGTATTTTTTACATTTTTAATGCTGCCTTCATTTCACCATTTAGGCCTGGATTCAGCTCGCCCAGCTCTGCTTGCCTGAGAGTTTGGGGCCTCAAATCCCTCTCTGAAGGACAGGAGAGTGGGGAAAGGTCCTGGAGGTGTCAGCAGCTTCCCCCCAGGGGCAGCTGTGACCATGATCTCTGGGACAGGGACAGGACCCAGGGAAGGGCTGGAGCTGGGCCAGGGGATTTGGGGTGGATTTTGGGAAAGGTTCTGTCCCCAGAGGGTGCTGGGCACTGCCCCAGGGCATGGGCACATCCCCAGCCCTGCCAGAGCTCCAGGAGCCTTTGCACAGCCAGGGATGGCCAGGGTGGGATCTGGAGGGGGGTCTGGGCAGGGCAGGAGCTGGGGTGATGATCCTGTGGGTCCCTCCCAAGCCAGAATATTCCACGGCTCCAGGAAAGCCCATCTGTGCAAGGCCATCCGTGGCTGTCCTCCGAGGCTCAGCCATTGTCCCCACGCTGTGGGGGTGGCACTCAGAGCAGGGAAAGGCCCTGGGCAAGGTCCCTTCCAAGCCAAACCATTCCTGGTTCTGTGATTTCTGACTGTTCTGGTTCTGTGACTTCTGACTGTTCCCATTCTGTAATTTCTGACCATTCTGTGATTTCTGACTGTTCCCATTCTCTGATTTCTGACTGTTCCCATTCTGTGATTTCTGACTCTTCCCATTCTCTGATTTCTGACTGTTTCCATTCTCTGATTTCTGACCATCCCCATTCTCTGATTTCTGACCATTCTGTGACTTCTGACCATTACCATTCTGTGATTTCTGACTGTTCTGGTTCTGTGACTTCTGACTGTTCCCATTCTCTGATTTCTGACTGTTCCCATTCTGTGATTTCTGGCCATTCCATGATTTCTGACTGTTCCCATTCTCTGATTTCTGACCATTCTGTGACTTCTGACCATTACCATTCTGTGATTTCTGACTGTTCTGGTTCTGTGACTTCTGACTGTTCCCATTCTCTGATTTCTGACTGTTCCCATTCTCTGATTTCTGACTGTTCCCATTCTCTGATTTCTGACTGTTCCCATTCTGTGATTTCTGACTGTTCCCATTCTGTGATTTCTGGCCATTCTGTGATTTCTGACTGTTCCCATTCTGTGATTTCTGACTGTTCCCATTCTCTGATTTCTGACTGTTCCCATTCTGTGATTTCTGACCATCCTGGCTGTTTTTTGGGTTAGGGTTAATTGATCCTCCTGCAGTCCTGCCCTGATGTTCCTGGGCTCTCACAGGGACCTCCCCAGGCTGCTGCCTTTGAGTCAGGGTTGGGCTTTCTCAGTGTTGCCCACAAATGGGACATCTGGGGCACCCTGGGAGTGCTGACCCTTCTGTCTGGGGCTTCCAGCTCTGGGAATTTTTGGAATCACAGACTGGATTGGGAGGGGAGGCAGGGAGGCTATGCTGCCCCACCATGGAAGTGTCCATGGCCGGGTTTTTCAGGGTTGGAGCCCCCTGGGATGGTGGGAGGTGTCCCCAGGTGGGATTTCAGGGATTGCCCCACCATGGAAGTGTCCATGGCCGGGTTTTTCAGGGGTTGCCCCACCATGGAAGTGTCCATGGCCAGGTTTTTCAGGGCTGGAGTCCCCTGGGATGGTGGGACGTGTCCCCAGGTGGGATTTCAGGGGTTGCCCCACCATGGAAGTGTCCATGGCCGGGTTTTTCAGGGGTTGCCCCACCATGGAAGTGTCCATGGCCGGGTTTTTCAGGGCTGGAGACCCCTGGGATGGTGGGACGTGTCCCCAGGTGGGATTTCAGGGGTTGCCCCACCATGGAAGTGTCCATGGCCGGGTTTTTCAGGGCTGGAGCCCCCTGGGATGGTGGGAGGTGTCCCCAGGTGGGATTTCAGGGATTTCCCCACCTGAGCCATCCTGGGGCTGCGGCTCCATCCTTTCCCTCATTCCCCCATCCCCACAGCCCCCACGGCTGGCCTGGCTGAGCTGAGGATCCCTGGGGACCCCCGTGTGCTCCTCTCATGGCTTTCTCTGGCAGCTCCACGGAAATCCAGCAGACAGATCCCATTTCACTCCTGCATTTCCTCCACGGCCATTTCCTCCGCGATTTATCCTGCCCTGCTCAGCCCCAGCCAGCCCAGCCCTCCTCAGAGGGCTTTTCACATCTGTGCTCAATGCCAGGGGCTCGTTTTTTCAAAGCAGCAACTTGGTTTTTGTGGGGTGGAGGTGATTGAAGATCTTTTCCCTGACTTGGGTCCCCATCTGGTCCCGCTGCTGGTGGGAGGCACAAGGGGAAATTTGGCCTCCCACCTGCCAAACAACACCGAAAACACACCTGAAGGAACCCCAAGTCTTGGCAGAAAAACCCAAAAATATCTGCTCAAACCTCAGAATTCTCCCCCAGCCCTTCCCAGGCTGGGTGGGAAAACAGCTCTCAGTGGTCAGTGAGGAGAAGCTGCTTTAAATTAAGGGAAAGGTTCTGCTTAATCCTGCTCAGATGGGAGATCAGCAGGGGAAGGTTGATAAATGGGTTCATGGATTTCCAGGCCAGAAGGAGCTTTCATCCCAGGGTTTTAATTCCATGACCTGAATTTCTGGGGGGCTGTGCTTGGCCCTGCTCCTGCTGCAGGGCCACGGTGGAGGGAGTCACCTGAAAGGGCTGGAATTGCTGCTTTGGGATAGCCAGGGGTCACCAGCCCCTCCTGCAGCCCTTGTGTCACACACAGGGTCACAGCCCTGCTGCTTCTTGTCTGTGACAGGACAAAGTCCATGGAAACGTCTGAATTGCCAAGGGAGCTCTGGCCTGGGTGACATTTTGCTCATTCCCAGCAATTCTGCTGTAGCTGAAGGCAGGGTGTGCCTCCACCAGCCCAGCCCCAGTCACAGTGAACATCTGCCTGCTTCAAAAGGGGAGAAATTCACTGAATTTCACCTTTATTTTTGTACTGGGACGTGCTGCAGTGCAGGAGCTGCAATCCCTGCACCTCCTTCCCTGCTCAGCATCCCTGGTGCCTTGTCCTGTGCCCTCCCAGCCCTGGATCCCCTGCCCTTGCCAGTCCCCCTGGCAGGTCCTGCAGTGCCAGGGGAGCTGAGCCAGGGGGATGTTGTGCTGCTGGGGCTCTGTGCTGGCACGTTTCTGTGTTTGGACACTCCCAGGGGCAGCTCCAGATTTTAGGGGATGGATTTGGGGTGTGTTGGCTCGAGGGCAGCTCCAGAGGCCTCAGGTCCGGAGCAGGAGAGGATTTGAGGATCATGGCATGGTTTGGGTGGGAAGGGACCTCAAATCCCACCCAGATCCCCCCTGCCATGGGCAGGGCACCTTCCCCTGTGCCAGGCTGAGGCCATGAAGTCCTGCCTGGAGGAGCAGACACCCCTGGCTCTCCTGTCCTGTATCCAGGGATCCCCATCCCATGTGCTCCACTGTGGCCACCACCAGAGGCCATTAGAGTGGGACAGTGGGACCAGTGTCACCTGTGTCCTGTCGTGCTGCAGGTGCTGGCACCACGTTCTGTCCTTTCACCGGGTGTTTTGTGTGAAATCATCATTTTCCCATGGTAATTGATCTTTCCTCTCTCTCTCCCACGTCTCTAGGAAGAAGAGCAAAAGCAGGCAGTAAGTTGACTCCACTTTGTAGGTGATCTGACTTTTTTCCCCCACTTCCTGCATGAAATCCATTTTCTATTAATTGCCTTGTATGCAAATGAGCCCTGGGAATGGGTGGGGGGGTTTGGGGAGCTGGAGCAGAGCCTCCCTGATCTTCCAGCAGAGCGTGGTGTGTGTGTGTGTGTGTGTTTTTCCCAGAGTTATCCCTCTCTCCCCTTGCAGGGAGCTTTACTGCCCCGGGCAGGGCTGCTGAGGCTTTTGTGGAATCACGCCCGGCCATGGGAGCAGGGACTCTCAGCCAGCTTCGTGGCTGATTTCTGGGAGATCCTGGGAGGGTTCCACGCGCTGAGGAAGCTTTCCTGTCTCTTCAGGAATCCTTTCATTTGCCTCCTTGCCACACACAAGTCCATGCACGAAAAACTAATTACTGACTTAATATTCCGGGCATGGCTCCATGTGGTGCAGGCCGGCGGAGTGCTCGCTGCAGGCAGGGTGAGGGAAGCAGGAATGCCTGCGCTTTGTTCGATTCCCGTTCTGTCTGCTCAGCCCGAGCCCTGTGTGCGTTTCGGGATCCACTCCAGAGGGAGCCCTCCTGCTTCCTGCTTTCCCCGCGAGCAGCCAGATGTTCGCTCTGCTCCCGGCAGGTCTGCAGCGTTTGCAGACACGGTTGCCTTTCCACCCCGAAGCTTTGGGGTGGAATCAATCCGTGTTTTGCACCCTCGGGGTGCCCGTGCTGTTTCTCACGGATATAACTGCGTGTTGGGTACACTGGCAGTCCTGGGGGCTCGTTTTTGTGGGGAAACAGACATTTTGGGGCAGCATCTATTGCTGGAACACCTCGGTTTTGCGTGTGCTTGGTGACTCTTGGATGGGTTCGTGTTGCTGGGGTGGTGCTGAGTGGGCACCTTCCACTGGAGCCCAGCTCATCCTTGGGGAATCCTGGAATGGTTTGGGTGGGAAGGGGCACTAAACCTCACCCTGTGCCACCCCTGCCATGGCAGGGACACCTCCCACTGTCCCAGGGTGTTCCCAGCCCCAGTGTCCAGCCTGGCCCTGGGCACTGCCAGGGATCCAGGGGCAGCCCCAGCTGCTCTGGGAATTCCATCCCCACCCTGCCAGGGAAGAATTTGTCCTGTGTCCCACGCAAAGCCCTCCCTGGGTTTGCTGGGGCTCCTGGCAGAAGGGTTTTGGTTTGCTGAAGGCTGCAGCAGGTGGCAGGAGCTGCAGGGAGTGTCCTGGGGGAAGGAGAGCACCCAAGGCACGGCCGTGCCTGATGTGTGCCACTGGGATGTCACACAGTGTGTCCCTGTCCTCCCCAGCTCCCCTCCTGGGAGTGAGCTCTGCAGGGAAGGGCAGAGCTTTGTGTGGGCCCCAATCTCCTCTGGATTGTGGGTGTAGGAAAAGGGTAAATATGAGATCAGGGAAGAAGTTGGCCAGTCTGACATCCCTTTTTTCCCTGGAACATTGTGTCAGGAGGAGGATAAAGAGCCAAAACTGAAATAAGGTCAGCACAGTGACATTCTGTCCAGGCCCATCCCTCTGGAGTCAGGAATGGAGCAGCCAAAGTGGATTTGAAGCTCAAGAAAGGCAGATTTTGGCCAAGCAAAGGACACAGTTCTGGTCTGTAGGGATTGAAATTTGACATACTTCCTTTGCATGGCCTGGAGTGGCTTGAGCTGCTCCCCCTGGCTATGAAGGTGCAGCCTGGGAAGGTTGGGAATTCCAGGGCGGGCTCAGAAATCCCAGGGCACGCTCAGAAATCCCAGGACAGGCTCAGAAATCCCAGGGCAGGCTCAGAAATCCCAGGACAGGTTTGGAAATCCCAGGGCAGGCTCAGAAATCCCCCCTGGCTGTGAAGGGAAGGTTGGGAATTCCAG
>NW_024500095.1:41848-47658 GCF_017590055.1 Onychostruthus taczanowskii
TTTTTAAATTAAGGGTTTTTGGGTTTTTTTGGTTTTTTTTTTTTTTTTTTTTGAGGATTTAATTTTTTTATTGATTTTGATATTTTTATGGGGTTTTTATATGTTTGTATTTTGGGATTTTTTTATTTGAGGCATGATTGAAGTATTGAAAGAGTTAATATTTTGTTTGGGGTTTGTAGATGGCTGGTGTTTCTGGTGGGAGTTGTGGTTGGGTCTATGTTAGGATTGGTTGGATGGTTGGTTTTGGGGTTTTTTGTATTTAATTTTGGTTGTAGGTTATGATTTATTTGGAGTTTGTGGTGGGAGTTGTGGTTGGGTCTATGTTAGGATTGGTTGGATGGTTGGTTTTGGGGTTTTTGTATTTAATTTTGGTTGTAGGTTATGATTTATTTGGAATTTGTGGTGGGAGTTGTGGTTGGGGTGGTGTTAGGATTGGTTGGATGGTTGGTTTTGGGGTTTTTTGTATTTAATTTTGGTTGTAGGTTATGATTTATTTGGAATTTGTGGTGGGAGTTGTGGTTGGGTCTATGTTAGGATTGGTTGGATGGTTCATTTTGGGGTTTTTGTATTTAATTTTGGTTGTAGGTTATGATTTATTTGGAGTTTGTGGTGGGAGTTGTGGTTGGGTCTATGTTAGGATTGGTTGGATGGTTCATTTTGGGGTTTTTGTATTTAATTTTGGTTGTAGGTTATGATTTATTTGGAGTTTGTGGTGGGAGTTGTGGTTGGGTCTATGTTAGGATTGGTTGGATGGTTCATTTTGGGGTTTTTGTATTTAATTTTGGTTGTAGGTTATGATTTTTTTGGAGTTTGTGGTGGGAGTTGTGGTTGGGTCTATGTTAGGATTGGTTGGATGGTTCATTTTGGGGTTTTTGTATTTAATTTTGGTTGTAGGTTATGATTTATTTGGAGTTTGTGGTGGGAGTGGTGGTTGGGTCTATGTTAGGATTGGTTGGATGGTTCATTTTGGGGTTTTTGTATTTAATTTTGGTTGTAGGTTATGATTTATTTGGAGTTTGTGGTGGGAGTGGTGGTTGGGTCTATGTTAGGATTGGTTGGATGGTTCATTTTGGGGTTTTTGTATTTAATTTTGGTTGTAGGTTATGATTTATTTGGAGTTTGTGGTGGGAGTGGTGGTTGGGTCTATGTTAGGATTGGTTGGATGGTTCATTTTGGGGTTTTTGTATTTAATTTTGGTTGTAGGTTATGATTTATTTGGAGTTTGTGGTGGGAGTGGTGGTTGGGTCTATGTTAGGATTGGTTGGATGGTTCATTTTGGGGTTTTTGTATTTAATTTTGGTTGTAGGTTATGATTTATTTGGAGTTTGTGGTGGGAGTGGTGGTTGGGTCTATGTTAGGATTGGTTGGATGGTTCATTTTGGGGTTTTTGTATTTAATTTTGGTTGTAGGTTATGATTTATTTGGAGTTTGTGGTGGGAGTGGTGGTTGGGTCTATGTTAGGATTGGTTGGATGGTTCATTTTGGGGTTTTTGTATTTAATTTTGGTTGTAGGTTATGATTTATTTGGAGTTTGTGGTGGGAGTGGTGGTTGGGTCTATGTTAGGATTGGTTGGATGGTTCATTTTGGGGTTTTTGTATTTCATTTTGGTTGTAGGTTATGATTTATTTGGAGTTTGTGGTGGGAGTTGTGGTTGGGGGGGGGTTGGGTTTGGTTGGATGGTTGGTTTTGGGGTTTTTGTATTTCATTTTGGTTGTAGGTTATGATTTATTTGGAGTTTGTGGTGGGAGTTGTGGTTGGGGGGGGGTTGGGTTTGGTTGGATGGTTGGTTTTGGGGTTTTTGTATTTCATTTTGGTTGTAGGTTATGATTTATTTGGAGTTTGTGGTGGGAGTTGTGGTTGGGGGGGGGTTGGGTTTGGTTGGATGGTTGGTTTTGGGATTTTTTTTTGTATTTAATTTTAGTTGTAGGGTTATTTTGTGCAGGTTGCAGGGTTGTTTTTGGTTTGAATTGTAAGATTTTGTGTGCAGGCTGTGCTGGGGGCGGGGGATTTGGTGCCACATGCTCAGAGCTGAACTTCCACCAAGGCTTGGGCAGGTTCTGATCTGTCCTGGGCTCCTGGAGGGACAGAGCCAGGAGGTGTCACAGTCCTGCAGTGACAGACTCAGTGTGATGTCACAGCCCTGCTGTGATGTCACCGCCCTGGTGTGATGTCACAGCCCTGCGGTGACAGAGCCTGGTGTGATGTCAAAGCCCTGGTGTGATGTCACAGCCCTGCAGTGACAGAGCCTGGAGATGTCACAGCCCTGGTGTGATGTCACAGTCCTGGTGTGATGTCACAGCCCTGCAGTGACAGAGCTCAGTGTGATGTCACAGCCCTGCAGTGATGTCACAGCCCTGGTGTGATGTCACAGTCCTGGTGTGATGTCACAGCCCTGCAGTGACAGAGCTGGACAGGAGAAGCCATTTCAGTGCCACGTGCTGTTCCTGTCCCACCACGCTGTTCCCCGATGCTGGCCCTGCTGTGTCCCAGCAGTGCAATCCTCACTCCAGCACCCCTCTGCAATTCCCAGCAGTGCAATCCTCACTCCAGCACCCCTCTCCATGTCCCAGCAGTGCAATCCTCACTCCAGCACCCCTCTGCAATTCCCAGCAGTGCAATCCTCACTGCAGCCCCTCTCCATGTCCCAGCAGTGCAATCCTCACTGCAGCACCCCTCTGCAATTCCCAGCAGTGCAATCCTCACTGCAGCACCCCTCTGCAATTCCCAGCAGTGCAATCCTCACTCCAGCACCCCTCTGCAATTCCCAGCAGTGCAATCCTCACTGCAGCACCCCTCTGCAATTCCCAGCAGTGCAATCCTCACTGCAGCACCCCTCTGCAATTCCCAGCAGTGCAATCCTCACTGCAGCACCCCTCTGCAATTCCCAGCAGTGCAATCCTCACTGCAGCACCCCTCTGCAATTCCCAGCAGTGCAATCCTCACTGCAGCACCCCTCTGCAATTCCCAGCAGTGCAATCCTCACTGCAGCACCCCTCTGCAATTCCCAGCAGTGCAATCCTCACTGCAGCACCCCTCTGCAATTCCCAGCAGTGCAATCCTCACTGCAGCACCCCTCTGCAATTCCCAGCAGTGCAATCCTCACTGCAGCACCCCTCTGCAATTCCCAGCAGTGCAATCCTCACTGCAGCACCCCTCTGCAATTCCCAGCAGTGCAATCCTCACTGCAGCACCCCTCTGCAATTCCCAGCAGTGCAATCCTCACTGCAGCACCCCTCTGCAATTCCCAGCAGTGCAATCCTCACTGCAGCACCCCTCTGCAATTCCCAGCAGTGCAATCCTCACTGCAGCACCCCTCTGCAATTCCCAGCAGTGCAATCCTCACTCCAGCACCCCTCTGCAATTCCCAGCAGTGCAATCCTCACTCCAGCACCCCTCTGCAATTCCCAGCAGTGCAATCCTCGCTCCAGCACCCCTCTGCAATTCCCAGCAGTGCAATCCTCACTCCAGCCCCTCTCCATGTCCCAGCTGCTGAGAGCCTGGATGGTGTGGGAAACATGAAACCCTCTGTGTTGTGTGGGCAGAGGAGCAGCCCTGGGCGCTGCTGGCAGCCCAGAGGAGCTTGCAGGGATTCCCCAGGATGGGCATCACTGCCAGGGTGTCCTTGGGCTGTCCCACAGCCCCTGCAGCAATCCCAGAGCTCCAGCAGCAGGGAACGTCCCTAACTCCAAACAGGCACAGAAACTGCCCCGGGCAGAGGGGCTGGAAGCCTGGGATGGGATCTTTGGGAAGCCAGGGGAGCAGCAGAGCAGAGGGCTCAGCAGCTTGTGTTGAGCAGCAGAAGAGGATGTGTGCCCACCCTGCCATCCCTGGGAGCCCTGGGGAAGTTCCTCCTCAGCCCATGGAGAGGGAGGCAGCAGTTCCCACTTCCCCCCCATGGTTCAGTGTGATTCAGGGATGGTTCAGATTGTTCAGTGTGATCCAGGTTGTGTTCAGGTTGTGTTCAGTGTGATTCAGGGATTGTTCAGTGTGATTCAGGGATGGTTCAGATTGTTCAGTGTGATCCAGGTTGTGTTCAGGTTGTGTTCAGTGTGATTCAGGGATTGTTCAGGTTTTGTTCAGTTTCAGGGATTGTTCAGGTGTTTCAGGGAGGGTTCAGGGTGTTCAGGGTGTTTCAGGATTGTTTTAGGGTGTTTCAGGGATTGTTCAGGTTGTTCATGGTGTTTCAGGGTTTTTTAGGGTGTTTCGGGGAGGGTTCAGGTTGTTCATGGTGTTTCAGGGTTTTTTAGGGTGTTTCAGGGAGAGTTCAGGGTGTTTAGGATGTTTCAGGTTTTGTTCAGGGTGTTCAGTGTGATTCAGGGATTGTTCAGGTTTTGTTCAGGTGTTCCAGGGATGGTTCAGGTTGTGTTCAGGGTGTTTCTGGGTTTTTTTAGGGTGTTTCAGGCTTTTTTAGGGTGTTTCAGGGAGGGTTCAGGGTGTTTCAGGATTGTTTTAGGGTGTTTCAGGGATTGTTCAGGTTGTGTTTAGGGTGTTTCAGGTTATTTTTAGGATGTTTCAGGGATAGTTCAGGGTGTTTAGTGTGTTTCAGGTTTTGTTCAGGGTGTTCAGTGTGATTCAGGTTTTGTTCAGGGTGTTCAGTGTGATTCAGGGATTGTTCAAGTTTTGTTCAGCTGTTTCAGGGATGGTTCAGGTTGTGTTCAGGGTGTTTCAGGGTTTTTTTAGGTGTTTCAGGTTTTTTTAGGGTGTTTCAGGGATGGTTCAGGTTGTGTTCAGGCTGTTTCAGGGTTTTTTAGGGGGGTTCGGGTTTTTTTAGGGTGTTTCAGGGAGGGTTCAGGGTGTTCAGAGGAGACCCTGCAGCAGAGCCAGGGCAGAGCCCCGGGGTGAGCTGAACCCTCAGTCCTTCCCCAGGGCTGAAGAGCCCTGGGAGAGCATTCCCAACCTTCCAGAGCCCTGACAGAGAATTCCCAACATTCTGGAGCCCTGAGACAGAATTCCCAACTGTCCAGATCCCTGTGACAGGGCAATTCTCAACTTTCCAGAGCCCTGGGAGAGAGGAATTCCCAAACTTCCAGAGCTGTGCTGAGTGTTGGGAGTGCCCTGTGCTACCTGAGCTGTGGCAGCAGAGCCCAGGATGGGTTAGTCCTGCTCTGGGTAAGGAGAGAGCCCTGGTTTGGGTTCAGTCCTGCTCTGGAGCAGCAGAGAGCCCTGATTTGGGATCAGTCCTGCTCTGGAGCAGCAGAGGTGTTTTCCAGCCTGGGCAGGGCTTTCAGGGCCCTGTGCTTTCTCCAGGCTGGGGAGCAGCCAGCAGGCAGCCCGGCCTCTGCTCCATTCATGCCTTCCCTGAATCACATTCCTGTGCCCTGAATCAGCCCTGGATCCCTCCCCACAAACAGGCAGCAGTTTGTTCACTTCCCTGTCTCCCAGCCCTGCCTTCCTGCCAAGTCCCCGAGGCACAGAGCTCAGCCCAGCTCTGCCTGCCTGGACAGGGAAATCCCCCTGGGAAGGGTTTCAAACCCAGCTGATGGGGTGGCCTCCATTTCCTGAGCAGCTCCTGCCTGGAAGTGGTTCCATTTCACCCTCTGGAGGGTTCTGGTTGTTTTTGTGCTGGTTTAAGGTGTGTTATCTGTGGGATGAGGATGGGAAAGGGAGTGTTCCAGGGCACCTGCAGCTCCTGTGGGTTATGGGGGATGGCTGTGATGTGCCCAGGGGCTCCACAAGCCCAGAGGCTCAGGTTCAGTGTGATCCCCTCTGAGGAGACCCTGCTGGAAAGGACAGGGGATCCCCTGGCACTGGGGGCTGTGGGTGATGCAGGCTGTGGTGCCCCTTGTGTGGCTCTCCAGGGTGGTTAAAC
>NW_024500095.1:47666-50369 GCF_017590055.1 Onychostruthus taczanowskii
TGGCTGTGATGTGCCATGGGGCTCCACAAGCCCAGAGGCTCAGGTTCAGTGTGATCCCCTCTGAGGAGACCCTGCTGGAAAGGACAGGGGATCCCCTGGCACTGGGGCTGTGGGTGATGCAGGCTGTGGTGCCCCTTGTGTGGCTCTCCAGGGTGGTTAAACGGAGAGGGACTGGGGAGTGTCCTCATTAACACACTGGTGGTGTGTTAATGATTCTCCTTTATCTGGGCAGCAGGCCCTGGGTGCCCCTGGCAGCACCAGAGCCCAGGGCTGGCCCTGGGAGGGTGACAGGGGACAGCCTTGTGTGCCAGCACCGTGCCAGCCCCCCTATGGCAGGTGCCTAGGGAGGGCAGGGGCTCCTTTAGCACCTTCAGAGCCCCTGGCAGGGCCTGGAGGGGCTCCAGGAGAGCTGCAGAGGGACTGGGGACAAGGATGGAGGGACAGGAGCCAGGGAATGGCTCCCACTGCCAGAGGGCAGGGCTGGATGGGAGACTGGGAATTGGGAATTGTTCCCTGGCAGGGTGGGCAGCCCTGGCACAGGGTGCCCAGAGCAGCTGGGGCTGCCCCTGGATCCCTGCCCAAGGCCAGCGTGGACATTGGGAGCACCCTGGGACAGTGGCAGTGTCCCTGCCATGGCAGGGGTGGCACTGGCTGAGTTTTGAGGTCCCTTCCCCCCCAAACCAGGCTGGGATTCCCTGGTTCCATGCCCCGTGCCAGCCCCCAGCCTGGCATCGTCCTGCTCAGACATTCCTGGGACAGGCTGAGCCAGGAGCTCCTCTGGCTGCTGCACCTCTGACCTGCCCAGACCTCTGGGAGATGCTGATCCCACCTGGGAGGGGCTGGGAGGGGTTCCCAGGGCTGCTGATTCTGTGTCAGCCAACGAAACTCCCTGGATGAGCACTGCAGGGACAGGGAGGGTGTGACAGCAGGGGCACAGCAGGACCTGAGCCTGAGGGGCAGGAGGAGAGGGTGGCTGGTGTCAGAGCAGAGCAGCAGGAATGTCCAGAGCAGAGCAGGAATGTCCCAGAGCAGCAGGAATGGCCCAGAGCAGCAGGATTGTCTATGAGCAGCAGGAATGTCCCAAAGCAGAGCAGGAATGTCCAGGAACAGCAGAAATGTCCAGGAGCAGCAGGAATGTCCAGGAGCAGCAGGAATGTCCAGAGCAGCAGGAATGTCCAGGAACAGCAGGAATGTCCCAGAGCAGCAGGAATGTCCCAGAGGCTGATGAGCAGTGTCCCTGCAGAGTCACTGAGTATCAAAACCATTAATTCACTGCTCAGGTTTATCTTGTAGGAAGCAGCAAACCCCAGACTGGTTTGGGTTGGGAGGGCCCTCAGAGCCCACCCTGCCATGGCAGGGACACTTCCACTGTCCCAGGTGCTCCCAGCCCATCCAGCCTGGCCTGGGATATTTTATCCATCCCATTAAAGATCTCACTGGTGAGATCAGTGGGATTTTCATTGCAGTCCCTCTCCCACTCTGTGGGTGTTGCCACCCTTTGTGCCCTGTTCCTGAGGGTCTCTGGAATGTGTTGGTGGCGTTTCTCACTCCCCTTCCACGTTGCCACGGACCATTTGCTGCCAGGTTTGGGGACAGACACTGTGAGCCTGTGGCAGTTGTGTTCCCATCGTGGGGAGATGGCTGCCATGACTGCAGAGATGTTCCACGAGGATTTGCCTTTGTTTTGGCAAGGCCTGGCTTTCCTTGCTGTTTGTTTAGTCCCTGGGAAACGTGATGCTGCTGCTGAGTTTGGCAGGACCCACGACAGAATTCTGGAATACTCTCCTCTGACGTCTTTTCTTTGGGCATGGGCTGTAAGTGGTTAAAGGATCGTCCTTGTGGAGTGCAGGATGTGAAATATTTATTGCTTCCCTGCTGAATTTCACAGGCCTGCTGGCTCTTGTGAAGCAGTGCTGTCTTCACTCTGCAGCCAAGTGCTCCAAGGGCTGGAGGAAGCGCGGGCAGCGCGCTCCTCCTCCTCGGTGTGACCCAGCACACCCTGCTGACCTCCCTCCATCCCTCCCTCCATCCCTGACTCCTCCTGTGGCCTGGAGCACCCAAACACACCTGGCTGCTGCCGTGGACAGTGCCCAGCAGCAGCTGTTCCATTCCTCAATTCCATTTGAACAACCAGAGCCCAGAGCTGAGCGTTTCCGCGCTGCTCCGTGTGGAATTGTGTCTGCTCAGGCACAGGGAGAGCTGAGGCTTTTCAGGTGCTCGGGAATGTCCACCAAGGTGTTGGTGAAATTCAGGTTGGAGGCTTTGCTGTGACCCAGAGAAGGGATTGTTTATAGAGTCACAGGATGGTTTGGGTGGGAAGGACCTTAAAGCTCATCTTGTCCCATGCAGGGACACCTTCCCCTGTCCCAGGGTGCTCCCAGCCCCATCCAGCCTGGCCTTGGGCACTGCCAGGGATGGGCAGTCCACAAAAACTTCTCTTTTCGTGGACTTCAGAAGAAGTTCACAAAATTCCTTCCATCCACACTGATGGAAAATCCAGCAGAAGCCAACTGCACCCCAGAGGGCTCCTTGCAGGAGAACATGGAGCTGACCCGTGCCCACCCCGTGGGCTGGGGGTGAATAATGCTCCTAAAGCCCAGTAATTCAATTGCAGAGAATTAATATTAACGTGTTTCTCTGGATGCATCTGCAGTGCTTTCCCTGGGATCATTATCCAGCCTGGAAGGGCAATCAAAGCCACGT
>NW_024500095.1:50644-56301 GCF_017590055.1 Onychostruthus taczanowskii
TTGGGTGGGAAGGACCTTAAAGCTCATCTTGTCCCATGCAGGGACACCTTCCCCTGTCCCAGGGTGCTCCCAGCCCCATCCAGCCTGGCCTTGGGCACTGCCAGGGATGGGCAGTCCACAAAAACGTCTCTTTTCGTGGACTTCAGAAGAAGTTCACAAAATTCCTTCCATCCACACTGATGGAAAATCCAGCAGAAGCCAACTGCACCCCAGAGGGCTCCTTGCAGGAGAACATCCACGGAGCTGACCCGTGCCCACCCCGTAGGCTGGGGGTGAATAATGCTCCTAAAGCCCAGTAATTCAATTGCAGAGAATTAATATTAACGTGTTTCTCTGGATGCATCTGCAGTGCTTTCCCTGGGATCATTATCCAGCCTGGAAGGGCAATCAAAGCCACGTGAGGGACATCTGGATCCACTGTTGGTTTATGTGGCACCTGGCCCTTATTAATAGTAATGAGGAAATGGCAGTTTTGGATTGCTTGACCTCACATGAAATTCATTTCTCTGGGCAAAGGTTGCTAACAGATGGCAGCAATTTGGGGCTTCGTTCATCATCTGTTGCACAGGCTTTATTGCTCTGGTTTGGCCCTTTCCTCTGTTGGGAACCATCCCTTTTTCCACCTCATCTCTTTATAGGGGTTGTCTTTTTCAAAGGAAGCCCTGGAACATCTTGTTAAGGCATGTTCTGTGCAGCTCCAGGGTTTAGGTATGGCCTGACACAACCCAACAATCCTGTTGGGCATAAATCACTCTTTTACTCTTTACTGTGCTGTAAACTTTTGTCTTTTTGAAGTCTCTGCTTTCTCTGGCGCTCTTGGCCCCTCTCCAGTTTGTTCTTTACCCCCCAGCCCACAAAGACACTTTTGCACTCAGGCTTGGAGCAGAGGGAAGAGCTGCAGGGGGACACAGCCCCGTGACACAGGGAGCTGGAATCCTGGGGGCTGCTCAGCTGGAGCAGAGAAGGCTCTGGGAGACCTCCCAGCACCTCCCAGGAGATGGAGAGGGACAGGGCACTGGGGACTGTGATGACAGGGCAAGGAGTGATGGGTCCAGCCTGAACAGGGGGAAGTTGGGATTAGATATTGGAACTGTGCCCTGGCAGGGTGGGCAGGCCCTGGCACAGGGTGCCCAGAGCAGCTGGGGCTGCCCCTGGATCCCTGGCAGTGCCCAAGGCCAGGCTGGACACTGGAGTTGAAGCAGCCTGGGACAGTGGCAGTGTCCCTCCCATGGCAGGGGTGGGATGGGCTGGATTTGAGGTGGAGGAATTCCATGGCGGAATTCCATGGAGGAATTGTCCCCAATTATTGTCCAATTACACGTTGACGACATCCTGGGTGTGGCAGAGACAGGAGATCTCTGTGCCCCTTGCAGGGACAGTCACTGAGGGTGTTTGGGTGTCTCCTCTCTGGCCAAGGGTCTCCTTGACTAATGGGACCAATTATGGCTCTGTGCAAGAGCAAAACCTTTTAACTGTGGGGTTTTTTCGTTTTTTTGTAGTTACAGCTGATTTGAAGCAGGCTAGAAGCAAGATAAAGAAACCCAGCAAGCACAGGCCTGGTTTGGCATTACAGAAATATCCTGGATTCAGGGCCTGGGGATGCTGGGGTTGGATGTTGCTGGCTCAGATGGTGTCAGGCAGGGCAGGGATCCCTTCCCCTCTGCTGCTGCACTGCCACATCACAGATTTACAGCCTTGCCTCAGAAATCAGTGCTGCACACAGCCACACACCCGTGTCAGTACCTCACTGTGCCACAGGAAGGGAAACCTGGCCCTGGAATCAATTCATCTCCAGGGCTGCACCAAAGCAGTCCTACCTCAGAGCCTGGCTCTGGGGATATCACTTCCAGCTGCAGCCTTGGCCTCGCGTGATGCTCTCTGCCTGAAACCTCTTGGGTTTTTTTTATTTATCAAAGTGAAATGGGAGTTGTTCTAACGAGCAGAATCGTTGTGTAATCCAAATTGGGTTTACAGAGAAGGGCTGGTATTGTATTTGTGATTTACTGCTGTAAATACCACTCCAGTCTCACCAGCCTGAGGCAGGTGTGCTTAAATCCACAAAGAATTAAAACAGCAGAGAAACAGAAAGTTTTTGTGTTTTGACTGATGTAGTTCAGGGGAAGTGCCCAAGGCCAGGTAGGACAGGGCTGAGAGCACCTGGGACAGGGTAAGGTGTCCCTGCCATGGCAGGGCTGGCACTGGGTGGGCTCTGAGGTCCCTTCCCACCCAAACCATTCCATGAGTGGATGGTTCTGAGCAAACCCTGCTCAGGTGAATATCAGTTTTCTCTCCTCTGCCCCTTTCTCTGTTGAATTTTCACCAGTGGAGGTGAGGGAGAGATGAGGATTCCTGGGCCTGAAAAAGCCCTGTCAGGCACTGCCCCTCCCCACCCTGGGGTTCATTTGGAAACACCCCAGGTTTGCTCCCAGCCAAGCCAGGCTCTGAAATCCTGCAGCTGAACCCTGCCTTAACCCTGCCTTGCTGACAGCAGCCACGAGCCCAGCAGGTGAACTCGGGCATGGAATTCTGCATCCTGTGCCCGGGGCAGGGCTGGGGTGGTGCTCTGGGCACTCACCCTGTGCATCAGGACCAGGGCACAGCACTGGCTGCTCTGGGTTGGAGTGGCCTTAAACGCCACCCAGTGCCACCCCTGCCGTGGCAGGGACACCTGGCACTGTCCCAGGCTGCTCCCAGCCCTGGCTTTGGGCACTGCCAGGGCCTGCCCACCCTCCCAGGCAGGAATTCCTGCCCAGGCTCCCTGCAGGGAAGCTCCTGGTGGGACAAGGCACAGGGACTTGGTGTGGCTGTACCTGACAGCAGGTCAGGCTTGGTGTCCAGGTCCCTCCCTGCTCTGTGCTGCCCTGAAGGCTGGAGTGATGGAAGGGTTTTGGGAGAATCTGTGGGTTTGAGGCTCTGCAGGTGTGGCTGGTGGTGATCCACGAGCCCCTGTGCAGGTGGGAGGCTCTGGGGGATGTTCAGTCACGCTGCTGGGCTGGCCTTGAGTCTACCCACGTTCCCAGGGCTGGGATGGGAGCCCAGCCTGCCTGCAGGATGTCAGAACTGATCCCAGCTCCCTGGGGAACTGCCCTGGCCTCTCTGATCCACTGTGACATGGAGCTCCTTCCTAGGAGCAGGTTGGAGGAGAAGGGATGTTGCACAAATAAATAAGCCAGAGCCAGCAGCTTTCAGATGAGCAATTTAGACAAGTAAACATCTCATCATGCCCCCCAAAAAAAGTAGAAAATGGTGGTTTTGTATAAAAACTTCCCTTCAAGGAGCATTTTTGTGCTCAGAAGACAGTTACACCTGGATGCCAAAGGTTCCCACAGCTCAGAAATGGGACAGAAATTGTGCTGCACAATTATGGTGAGGCCCTGCCTTGTCCTGAGGATGAGGAGAGGGACAATCTGTGACAAGGGAAATGGGAGAGCAGAGTCTGAGGGTGGGCAGGCCCTGGCACAGGGTGCCCAGAGCAGCTGGGGCTGCCCCTGGATCTCTGGCAGTACCCAGTGCCAGGCTGGACACTGGGGCTGGGAGCACCTGGGACAGTGGCAGTGTCCCTGCCATGGCAGGGGTGGCACTGGCTGGGCTTTAAGGTCCTTTCCCACCCCAACCACTGCAGGCTTCCATAAGCTGACCCCAAAGAGCAATGCCTGCTGCTGTGAGCAGAGCTAAACCACAGCTTTTATTCCCAAATGCCTTTTTCTTTCAAAGAAGAAAAGCTTTTTTGGTTTTTTTTTTTTTTTTTGGTTGGTTTTTGTTTGTTGGTTTGGTTTGTTTTGATTTTGTTTTTGGGTTTTTTTCCTGATGCTTAATCCAAAAGGAGTGTCAGTGTCCCAGGGCAGTGGGGTGTGCTGTGGTTCCTCTCTCCAGCTCTGGGGTGAAGTGCCCTATTCCCACTTGCCTGTGGAAAAACTGAGGAAAAGGTCACGTTGTCAAACTGGGGCAGGGAGTGTGCAGGGCCTGTGTGCCCTCAGGAGGATCTGTGTACCCTGTGTGCCCTCAGAGCAGGGCCTGTGTGCCCTCAGCAGCATGGTCTGTGTGCTCTCAGGAGCAGCAGGGTCTGTGTGCCCTCAGAGCAGGGTCTGTGTGCCCTCAGAGCAGGGTCTGTGTGCCCTCAGAGCAGGGTCTGTGTGCCCTCAGAGCAGGGTCTGTGTGCCCTCAGCAGGGTCTGTGTGCCCTGAGGAGCAGGGTCTGTGTGCCCTCAGGAGGGTTTGTGTGCCCTCAGGAGAAGCAGGGTGTGTGTGCCCTCAGCAGGGTCTGTGTGCCCTGTGTGCCCTCAGGAGCAGCAGGGTCTGTGTGCCCTGAGGAGCAGGGTCTGTGTGCCCTCAGGAGCAGTGTCTATGTGCCCTCAGGCAGCAAAGTCTGCTCCAGAGGCACTGCCTGGAGTTCTGGGTGTGGGGTTTGGGAAGGAGGATTTGGGATGTGGGGTGTGCGATGTGGGATTTGGGATGTAGGATTTGGGATGGGGGATTTGGGGTGTGAGGTGTGGGATGTGGGACATGGGATTTTGGGTGTGGGATTTGGGATGTGGGATGTGGGATTTGGCGTGTGGGATGTGGAATGTGGGACATGGGATTGAGGGTTTGGGATGTGGAATGTGGGATTTGGGATTTGGGGTGTGGGGTGTGCGATATGGGATGTGGGACATGGGATTTGGGGTGTGGTGTATGGGGTGTGTGATGTGGGATTTGGGTGTGGTATATGGGGTGTGGGGTGTGAGACATGGGATTTGGGGTGTGGGATTTGGGGTGTGGGACGTGGGGTGCTGCAGCAGCCCCTCCTGGGCTGATGCCAGGGGGTTTTCCATGGCAGAGCAGCCCCCAGAGGGGCAGAGCAGCCTGGGCTCTGTAGCAGGGACAGGATGGAGCCCCTCAGCTCCGTGCCCGCCCGGGGGCTCACGGAAAGCCCGAGGTGCCGGGAGGGGCTGCGGGCGTGCCTCGCGCTCCGCGGCCGTGTGTTCTGAATTAGCCGAGAGCCTCTCCTCCCGGAGATCAAAGGGGCTGTGCTGGGACACGAGGGGCTGCCTTGGACAAACATGCCTGCAGCAGCTGCTGGAGCAGCCCCCAGCACGGCATCCACAGAAACTGGGGACAGCAGCTCTCCCACCTCCTCCCTGGGCCAGCTGCTCTTGCTGCTCTCTGTCTGGGGATCCTGCTCCCTCAGCTCTGTCCATCCTGGGGATCCTGCTCCCTCAGCTCTGTAAATCCTGGGGATCCTGCTCCCTCAGCTCTGTAAATCCTGGGATCCTGCTCCCTCAGCTCTGTCCATCCTGGGGATCCTGCTCCCTCAGTCCTGTAAACCCTGGGATCCTGCTCCCTCAGCTCTGTAAACCCTGGGATCCTGCTCCCTCAGCTCTGTAAATCCTGGGGATCCTGCTTCCCTAGGATCCTCTCAGCTCTGTAAATCCTGGGATCCTGCTCCCTCAGCTCTGTAAACCCTGGGATCCTGCTCCCTCAGCCCTGTAAATCCTGGGGATCCTGCTCCCTCAGCTCTGTAAACCCTGGGATCCTGCTCCCTCAGCTCTGTAAACCCTGGGATCCTGCTCCCTCAGCTCTGTCCATCCTGGGATCCTGCTCCTTCAGCTCTGTAAACCCTGGGATCCTGCTCCCTCAGCTCTGTAAATCATGGGGATCCTGCTCCCTCAGCTCTGTAAA
>NW_024500095.1:56814-70743 GCF_017590055.1 Onychostruthus taczanowskii
GCTTTGTGAATCCTGGGGATCCTGGAACTCCTCAGGTTCCACTGAGCTCTGTAAATCCTGGGGCTCCTGCTCCCTCAGCTCTGTAAATCCTGGGGCTCCTGCTCCCTCAGGTTCCACTGAGCTCTGTAAATCCTGGGGCTCCTGCTCCCTCAGCTCTGTAAATCCTGAGGCTCCTGGAACTCCTCAGGTTCCTCTGAGCTCTGTAAATCCTGGGGCTCCTGCTCCCTCAGGTTCCACTGAGCTCTGTAAATCCTGGGATCCTGCTCCCTCAGGTTCCTGAGCTCTGTAAATCCTGGGTGTCCTGCTCCCTCAGGTTCCTGAGCTCTGTAAATCCTGGGATCCTGCTCCCTCAGGTTCCTGAGCTCTGTA
This sequence comes from Onychostruthus taczanowskii, assembly GCF_017590055.1. NCBI lineage: Eukaryota > Metazoa > Chordata > Aves > Passeriformes > Passeridae > Onychostruthus > Onychostruthus taczanowskii. Next base: position 57,184 of record NW_024500095.1, read on the forward strand.
AATCCTGGGGCTCCTGCTCCCTCAGGTTCCTCTCAGCTCTGTAAATCCTGGGACTCCTGCTCCCTCAGGTTCCTGAGCTCTGTAAATCCTGGGGGTCCTGCTCCCCCATGTCCCTCCCAGCCCTGGCGGATCTCCCAGCCCTTCCTGATGCTGTGCTTTGCTGCTCTGTGGCTGGATTTGAAGCTGGATTCCCAGTGCTCAGGGGAGGGAGCTGGGGCCTGTCCTGCCTTCAGGGCTGCTGAGCCCCAGGAGCTCCTTCTGCACGGAAAAGGAGAGTGGGAGTGGTGTGGGAGCCACGGGGCACAGGGAGCCCAGGGTCACCCCCAGACCAGTTCCAGCCTGCACCCTGGCACTGCTGGAGGGTCAATGTCACCCTCTCTGCTTCTTCCTCTTGGACACCAGCAGGAATTTCCCCATTCCTGGGGACCAGGGCAGGTTCCAGCCTGCACCCTGGCACTGCTGGAGGGTCAATGTCACCCTCTCTGCTTCTTCCTCTTGGACACCAGCAGGAATTTCCCCATGGAAAGGGTGCTCAGGCCTTGGAACTGCCCAGGGAGGTTTGGAGTGTCCATCCCTGGAGGTGTCCAGGGAATTCCTGGATGTGGCACTGAGTGCCCTGGGCCGGGGACAAGGTTTGGGCACAGCTTGGATTGGAAGGTCTGGGAGGGCTTTTCCAGCCCCAGGACTCTGGGATTCCTCCAGAAATGGAATGCTGCCTGCCCCGGGTGTGTGCAGAGCTGTGAGCATCACTGGAAATGCTGAGCAGGGAGGAGGAGGAGGAGGAGGAGGAGGAGGGTGACTTGGAACCGTGACGAGGCAGCTCCGTGCCTCTGCCCTGTCATCCCTGACGTGTCCCTGCTCCGTGTGTGGGCCCAGCCTGGGGAGGCAAACCCGAGGATGATTCCCTGGGATCTGGGGAGGGTGTGCAGCTCCTCTGCATCTCGTGCTGCTGCTGCTGCTGCTGACGAGCCAGGAATGGCAAAAATAGGATGACAAATGCTTCAGTTTTGTAGGAAATGTAGGAAATGCTGCAAGGCCCCAGCTGCTCCTCACCTGTGGAAATGTGAGAGCCCGTGGCTACCAGAGCTGGCCATGGGAGCCAAGGGCACTGCGAGCCCTCATTCTCTGCCTGAAGCTCAGACTTATTCACCCAGAGAGCCACAAATGTCACCCATCCTTCTCAGTCCCCTAAATTCATATTCATTACAGTCTTCCAGCACAGGGTTTACAAAGTGGATTTTGGAAGCTGGTGGTTTTACATCAGCAGTGAGAGATGCTTTCCTTCAGCTGCGCTGTGCCCTGCTCATCAAACTCCTCGTTTCTCATTTAATCTCCTCTAACCACTTTACTCAGAGAAAATCTGTAGGTACAGAAATCCAACCGTGCACATGTTTTATCATTCAATGGTTAGGCTGAAGTTTATTGAGAGCAAAGCCCACATTTCTTGATGCTGTCAGGACTGCATTTATCATGCCAGGCCGTGGCCTGTGAGTGATCCATCTTGCTGCAGATCTATTTTTAGTGCTCTGGCTGTGGCTGTCAGCTGTGGATGAACATCCCAGCCCTGACCAGGGATCCCCCATTTGGGAGGAGACAGGAGCAGCAGAGTGAGGCTCAGTGGTGCTGCCCAGGACCCACCACTGGGGCTTTGCCTCCATCATTTTCTGTCATTTTATCTTCATGAAAGCAACATTTCCTGAGAGGCTCTGTGGCCAGAGAGGTTTCCTTCTGTCCTTGCTCCTCACCCCTGTGCTGGAGCACAGCAGCATCACCCACAGTGTGCAGGATGTTCTTGGGGCTGGGGCATTGCAGGGCTCAGCGCTGGCACGGATCTGGCACTTCCCAGGCTGGGGCATTGCTCAGAGCTCAGGATCTGACACTTCCCAGGCTGGGGCATTGCTCAGAGCTCAGGATCTGGCACTTCCCAGGCTGGGGCATTGCTCAGAGCTCAGGATCTGGCACTTCCCAGGCTGGGGCATTGCTCAGAGCTCAGGATCTGGCACTTCCCAGGCTGGGGCATTGCTCAGAGCTCAGGATCTGGCACTTCCCAGGCTGGGGCATTGCTCAGAGCTCAGGATCTGGCACGGATCTGGCACTTCCCAGGCTGGGGCATTGCTCAGAGCTCAGGATCTGGCACGGATCTGGCCCTTCACCCCCCCTGCAACATCTGCAGCTTGGCCCTAGGGCAGCCCCTTCCCATGTCCTGGAGAAGAGCAGGGTGCTCCTCACTGCTTCTCCCCAGCCAGCGAGAAGAGCACGCAGAGCTGATCCATTCCATGTCTGATCCATGATCCATTCCATGTCTGCTCCATTCCATGTCTGTCTGCTCCATTCCAGGTCTGACCCATTCCATGTCTGTCCCATTCCATGTCTGTCCCATTCCATATCTGCTCCATTCCATGTCTGTCCCATTCCATGTCTGTCTGCTCCATGGTGTCTGCTCCATTCCATATCTGCTCCATTCCATGTCTGTCCCATTCCATGTCTGACCCATTCCATGTCTGTCAGCTCCATAGTGTCTGATCCAGTCCATGTCTGACCCATTCCATGTCTGTCTGCTCCATTCCATGCCTCATCCATTCCATATTTATTCCATTCCATATCTGCTCCATTCCTTGTCTGCTCCATTCAAGCTGGAAGAGGGAAGAACATTTTTCCTTCTGTGCCCATTTCCACAGCTGAGAACGACCTGGGGTGTGACTCTCTGTGGCTTTAGCTCTTTAGCCTGGAAGAGAAGGTGCAGAGCCCACCCTCAGCCTCAGCACCAGCACTGGCACCACCCGAGGCCACCAGAGCTGGGAATTGCCACTCACAGCCAGGAAGCCACCAGTGCCACCAGTCCTGGGGAGGGAGACCCTGGCACAGGGTGCCCAGAGCAGCTGTGGCTGCCCCTGGATCCCTGGCAGTGCCCAAGGCCAGGCTGGACACTGGGACACCCTGGGACAGTGGCAGTGTCCCTGCCATGGCAGGGGTGGGATGGAAGGAGCGTTTCCCACCAAACCAGTCTGGAATTGTTCTGTGCCTCTGGGAGCCACCTCCATCCCCCAGAGGGCCAGAACTGTCCCCAGCCACGGGCAGTGTCACAGCCTCCGTGGCCTCTCCACCAGAGTCACTCCCTGCAGTTCTCATTGCTCACAGCCTCCCAGAAAGCCCCAAAAGGGAGGGGTTGATGTCTGATGATGGATCCAGCTGAGGAAGGGGTGATCACACTTTGCTATTTATGTCCTGGCTCCAGGAGCTGGTCCCTTCCCAGCAGCTCCTGGTCCCTGTGCTCTCATCCCTCATGGACAATGTGAGATTTTCCCAGGATTTCTCCCATCCCAGCAGCTCCTGTCCCTGTGCTCTCATCCCTCATGGACAATGTGGGATTTTCCCATGATTTCTCCCATCCCAGCAGCTCCTGTCCCTGTGCTCTCATCCCTCATGGACAATGCGGGATTTTCCCAGGATTTCTCCCATCCCAGCAGCTCCTGTCCCTGTGCTCTCATCCCTCATGGACAATGCAGGATTTTCCCAGGATTTCTCCCATCCCAGCAGCTCCTGTCCCCGTGCTCTCATCCTTCATGGACAATGCAGGATTTTCCCAGGATTTCTCCCACCCCAGCAGCTCCTGTCCCTGTGCTCTCATCCCTCATGGCCAATGCAGGATTTTCCCAGGATTTCTCCCACCCCAGCAGCTCCTGTCCCTGTGCTCTCATCCCTCATGGCCAATGCAGGATTTTCCCAGGATTTCTCCCACCCCAGCAGCTCCTGTCCCTGTGCTCTCATCCCTCATGGCCAATGCAGGATTTTCCCAGGATTTCTCCCACCCCAGCAGCTCCTGTCCCTGTGCTCTCATCCCTCATGGCCAATGCAGGATTTTCCCAGGATTTCTCCCACCCCAGCAGCTCCTGTCCCTGTGCTCTCATCCCTCATGGCCAATGCAGGATTTTCCCAGGATTTCTCCCACCCCAGCAGCTCCTGTCCCTGTGCTCTCATCCCTCATGGCCAATGCAGGATTTTCCCAGGATTTCTCCCACCCCAGCAGCTCCTGTCCCTGTGCTCTCATCCCTCATGGCCAATGCAGGATTTTCCCAGGATTTCTCCCACCCCAGCAGCTCCTGTCCCTGTGCTCTCATCCCTCATGGCCAATGCAGGATTTTCCCAGGATTTCTCCCACCCCAGCAGCTCCTGTCCCTGTGCTCTCATCCCTCATGGCCAATGCAGGATTTTCCCAGGATTTCTCCCACCCCAGCAGCTCCTGTCCCTGTGCTCTCATCCCTCATGGCCAATGCAGGATTTTCCCAGGATTTCTCCCACCCCAGCAGCTCCTGTCCCTGTGCTCTCATCCCTCATGGCCAATGCAGGATTTTCCCAGGATTTCTCCCACCCCAGCAGCTCCTGTCCCTGTGCTCTCATCCCTCATGGCCAATGCAGGATTTTCCCAGGATTTCTCCCACCCCAGCAGCTCCTGTCCCTGTGCTCTCATCCCTCATGGCCAATGCAGGATTTTCCCAGGATTTCTCCCACCCCAGCAGCTCCTGTCCCTGTGCTCTCATCCCTCATGGCCAATGCAGGATTTTCCCAGGATTTCTCCCACCCCAGCAGCTCCTGTCCCTGTGCTCTCATCCCTCATGGCCAATGCAGGATTTTCCCAGGATTTCTCCCACCCCAGCAGCTCCTGTCCCTGTGCTCTCATCCCTCATGGCCAATGCAGGATTTTCCCAGGATTTCTCCCACCCCAGCAGCTCCTGTCCCTGTGCTCTCATCCCTCATGGCCAATGCAGGATTTTCCCAGGATTTCTCCCACCCCAGCAGCTCCTGTCCCTGTGCTCTCATCCCTCATGGCCAATGCAGGATTTTCCCAGGATTTCTCCCACCCCAGCAGCTCCTGTCCCTGTGCTCTCATCCCTCATGGCCAATGCAGGATTTTCCCAGGATTTCTCCCACCCCAGCAGCTCCTGTCCCTGTGCTCTCATCCCTCATGGCCAATGCAGGATTTTCCCAGGATTTCTCCCACCCCAGCAGCTCCTGTCCCTGTGCTCTCATCCCTCATGGCCAATGCAGGATTTTCCCAGGATTTCTCCCACCCCAGCAGCTCCTGTCCCTGTGCTCTCATCCCTCATGGACAATGCAGGCTTTTCCCAGGAATTCTCTCCTGTTCCTGCCCTTCAAGTGGCATTTCCTGGAGCCTGTGGCCCCGTGGGCAGCCAGAGCTGTGTTCCCATGGGAAGCAGAGCTGGCCCAGCCCTGGCCATGGCACAGCTCTGGCTCTTCTGGCACCAGCTTGGGCTACATCAACACCTGCCTTGGCAGTGCTCACCTCCAGCACACAGCTTCCCAAGTCTCCAGAGTCCTTGAGGACTGCATAAAATATTGGGAAAGCGTTCCAGGAAATGATGGAAGCCACGAGGAATTTAAATATTTTCCCGAGTTTTCTGTCCTCGCCCACATTCTGTCTCCGCTGGCTCCCTCCTCTCCTCTTTTCCAACCAGCTCAAACCTTGAGCCGCAGTTCCCAAGGTCCTGCAGCAGCCTGGAGCTGCTCTCAGCCTTCCTCCCTGCCGTGCTAGCCCAGGGGATGAGCAGCCCTGTGGATCCAGGCAGTGTTCTCTCCCCTGCAGCAGCTGAAGCCACATCATTAATTAATGATTAATCCTCGGGCACAGTGTGTTGTTTCCATCACCACCCCACAGCACTCTCCCCCAGGATGACTCCACACCTCCTTTCCTCCACACACGTCAGAGGAGCCTCGGGGGCTCAGTTTGGAACCAGAATTACTCTTCCCTGCCTCCCTCCCTCCCTCCCTCCCTGCCTCTCCCGGCTGCCACCAGAACATCCCAAACGTGCAGCCCCTCCTGGGCTTGCTGCTCCTCATCCTGAGCTGGCTCTGCACAGCTCCTCGGGTGATCTCCTGCAGGTGGCACGGACCTCGGGAGCTCTGAACACCCCTGGAGGGGTCCCAGGAAGGGCTGGATGTGGGGCCAGGCACAGCTGGGACTGGATGGGCTGGGTGGGCTTTCCCTGCCCCAATCATTCCTCCCCCATCCAGCCTCCTGCCCACCCCTTTTCTGGGTGGTTTCCTTCCAGCTTTGGGGCTGCAGCTCGCAGGAGATGCAAGCTCAGAGAGTTCAGACAGTGCAGTAATTGGGTTTTACTGTGCACAGCCTCTTCTCTCTTGAGAGGAACAATAATGTGTAGCTTTGTCATCTTTCTTTCCATGAGTCAGGTGGTTTTCCCCTCAAAGCAGCCTTTTCAAAGTGTCTGAAATATTTCCACTCCTCGGGAAGACAACTGCTCCACTGCCACTGCTTTTTTCTGCACTTCTCCACTTTTGTGTAGAAATTGGAAATGTCTAAACATAGGAAATGGGGGTTTTCTATAAAAACTTCCCCAGGCCAATTCACCTGCTTGATTCAGCTTTTGAATCCAGTACAATTCCATTCTGTATTCACCATTTGAGCCAGAAGTATCCCTGGTGCTGTTGTGAGAACGTGGTGGAACAAAGGATCCATGGGTTTGAATTCCCATTCCTGCCATGCTGCACCCCAGGCTGTTGGAGAGCACCTTGTCTCCAGCCCAGCATGGCCAGGTCTGGCCTCTGCTGGGTTTGGTTTAACTCAGCTGGGCTTGGTTTAACTCAGCTGGGCTTGGTTTAACTTGGCTGGGCTTGGTTTTACCTCTCCTGGCCCATCTCTGTCCTGCATTTCCATCCTGCTCACCTACAGCAGCCAAGTCAGCTCCTGCCAACCTTTGGGCTAAAGGGGTGTCCCCAGGTCATTCCAAATCTTTAATTTATTATTATTATTATTATTATTATTATTTTGTTTTATTTCTTTAATTAATGCCTCTACTTGGCTTTTCTCCCCTCGTCAGCACCTTCTCCCCTCTGCCTGTGGTCTCCAGAAGAGTTTGGCTCTGGTGTTCCCCTTTCCCCCTTGGCACCCTCGGCATTCCCAGCTCCACTTCCTTTGCCACAGCCAAAAGCTCCTGGTACCAATCCTCTGCCAGAATCCTGTCTTTTTGTGCTGTTCCCATCTCCTCTCAGCTTTTCTGCCCTGCTTCCTGTTTCTCACTGATGTGAGCTTCCCAGTCATTCCCCTTTTCCTTTTATTATTATCCCGGAAAATGCAGCTATGCCACTGGAATTTCCCTGTTACTTCAAGATTTATTAAAAATGGATATCAGTAGAAAAACAAACCTCTTGCAGCCACTCTCCAGGGCCTCTTAGGCCCAAGCTGCCTTTGGGAATGTGTCAGCAGAGGTTGATGCTGAGAGTCTGGGCTGCAGGAGGGCAGAAATGCTCTCTGGATGAGGAGGAGCTGCCCAGCAGCTGTGACTTCATCCTTGTCCCCATCCTGAGGCCCAGGGGCTGATCCTGAGCAGGGTCTGGTGCTCCGGGGAGGAGGAAGCACTTGCAGAGTTCCCTGGGGAGCTCTTGCAGACCCATCTTGAGCTGAAATCCTCCAAAAATGCTGAGCTTCACTTTGGAGTTCGTGCCTCAGCAGCACAAACTGTTCTTGCTGTGCTACCCCATTCCACTGGCAGCCTTTGTCCGTGTCACTTATCCGTGGATATCCCCTGGATATCCCATGGTTCCACTCCTTTTGAGGTCCTGCCCTTGAGGCTTTACTTTTGCTAACATAGAGAACAGAGTTTGTGTCTCCCCTGCCCATTTTTCCTTTTCCATTTCAAGTTCCTCTCTCTGGACCCGTTCTGCAGGGATTTGGGGATTTGGGGGTGGGTTGGGGGCAGTGCCTGGGGCTGCCCTGCTGCCTGAGCTGGGCTCACACCCCGAGTTCTCAGCACGGTGAGTGCTCCCCACGCCGGCCCAGCCTCCAGAGCGTGTGTGAGGCTCTGCACTGCCTCTGTGCTAATGACTCATCCTAACCTTTATGTCATCAGGAAGTGTCATTAGAGCCAGGTTATTTTTGTGCTCCTAATTACAATATGAAGTGGATGGATCCCCGAGGAATTCCTCCTGGATCCTCCAGCCCGGGGTTGTCTTTCAGAACCCGTTTTCTCCTGGATTTCACGAGGATGCAGAGCCACAGGGCACAAACCCTTCAGGGACAGCCCCAGACACTGCAGGGTGCTGGCCAGGTCCCTGCCCGCGGCTCCTTTTCCGAGCGGTGATTCCTGGCAGATTTCACGCCTGTGTCTCACGGTCACAAGTGACATTTTCAGACACTCCATCCTTTCAGCTGCCCCAGGCCTGCTGCCCCGCCGTGTCCCCGTGCGTGTCCCTGGCCACGGCTGTCCCAGCGGCTCACGCTCAGCTGGGGGCTCCTGGCCCCGTCCCTTTGTGTCCCCCCGGCCCCCGGGAGCGCCGAGCTCTTTCTCCACGCTGTGCAAAGGAGCAGGGCTCATCCCGGATTACCGAGGTACCTCTTTGTTGTGGATGTGTGTGGGGCTGCTGCCTGCCCCAGCCTGCTCGAGCTCCCTGTGCAGACCTGTCCTCCAGCTCTCCTTGCCCAGCAGGAATCCCACGGGTGCCTTGGACAAAGCTGGAGCTGCTCAAAGGTCCTTCTCCCCAGAGCTCTTTGGGTGGTTCCCATCAGCACAGGACCCGAGTCCTGGCCCAGAACCACCCCGAGTTCTGCTCCTCAGCGTGGATCATGGAAATAGGGCTCCTCCCTGGGAGGGGAGCCAGCTGTGGCCTTCAGGACATTCGTGTCACCCAGGTCCTGCCTGTCCCTCCTGCCATGGCCGGGTGCTGTGCTGCTCCTCCTCCCCCCTCCACCCTGCCTGGCATGGCTTTCCTCAGTTTTGTGCGCTTTTCCTGAAAAACGCTGGGGCAAGAGCAGCCCTTGGACACACCCAGCGTGGCTGCAGAGCCCTCTGCCACCACAGGAGCCAGGGAATGGCTCCCAGTGCCAGAGGGCAGGGCTGGATGGGAGATTGGGAATTGGGAATTGTTCCCTGGCAGGGTGGGCAGGCCCTGGCACAGCTGGGGCTGCCCCTGCATCCCTGGCAGTGCCCAAGGCCAGGCTGGGCACTGGGGCTGGAGCAGCCTGGGACAGTGGCAGTGTCCCTGCCATGGCAGAGGTGGCACTGGCTGGGTTTTGAGATCCCTTCCCACCCAAACCATTCCTGACCTCATGAATTTGATGTTTTCTGGGCCAGGAGATGGCTTCTCTGCCCTGTCTGAGCAGCAGCGATGGGGACACTCCTCACTCTGCTGCCCTCCAGCTTGCATGAAGCTCCCAGGCTGCTGTTTTGGTTTTTTTTTTTTAAGGACAGAGAAATCAGACCCTGCCAGTGTCCCCGAGAGTGCAGGGAAATCCCGGGGCAGAGCAATCTGCAGCTGGGGCTGGATGCTCCCACCATCAGAGGCTTTGCTCCTGCGGTGCCCCCAGTGAAACCTCCCAAAGCAGGGACAGCAAACCTGGGACAATCGGGACAGATAACGCTTGTCGCCTTTGCAGTCCCAGCCGGCCGTGGCCCGGGAGGGGAACCGGAGCCGGAGGAGCGCCGGGAGGTGCCGGTGGAACAATCTGGAGCATCTTGAGCGCAGCTCCGGGACCCCCACTCGGGGCCCCGCTGGCGGGGGGGGGGGCAGCACATGCCCCAGCACTGTGGAAATGGCGGATGAAAGCAAAAATGTCAGGCTTTGAAAGGAGCCAGGGAAAAGGCGGCATTCTGTGTGGTAACCGAGATTTTATTGTTTCCTGATCCCTGCTCTCGGTGCCGCAGCTGGGGGGATGGAGAGGAATGAAAACAAACAGCGCTGCGTCAATGGCGAGTTCAAACAGCTCGGGAACAGGAGCTGCTCGGGGGGCACGGGGGGCTGCGGGCAGGAGGAGCCCGGCCGGGATCCCCCTGCCCCGGGATCCCCCTGACCGGGATCCCCCTGCCCCGGGATCCCCCTGCCCCTGACCGGGATCCCCCTGCCCCGGGATCCCCCTGCCAGGGAACACCCCTGCCCCGGGATCCCCCTGTCCCGGGATCCCCCTGACCGGGACCCCTGACCGAGACCCCCCCTCCTGCCCTGGAGACACAGCCTGGTCACACCGCTGTCCCCACGCAGCTGCCACGTTCCCTGGGGACAGGGTCCAGCCACATTCCTATACCTAGGCTGCTGCCACCCTCCCTGGGGACAAGGTTCAGTCACATCTCTGTCCCCAGGCAGCTGCCACATCCCTGTCCCCAGGGTGCTGCCACCCTTACTGAGGACAGGGTCTGGTCACATCCCTGTCCCCATGCAGCTGCCACCATCCCTGGGGACAGGGTCTGGTCACATTCCTGTCCCCAGGGTGCTGCCACCATCGCTGGGGACAGGGTCTGGTCATATTCCTGTCCCCATGCAGCTGCCACCCTCCCTGGGGACAGGGTTTGGCCATGCTGCTGTCCCCATGCAGCTGCCACCTTCCCTGGGGACGGGGTTCGGCCACATTCCTGTCCCCAGGGTGCTGCCGCCCTCCCTGGGGACAGGGTCTGGTCACATTCCTGTCCCCAGGGTGCTGCCACCCTCCCTGGGGACAGGGTCTGGTCACATGCCTGATGGGGACGTGATGTCCCCACGCTGCTGTCCCCGGGTGCTGCCACCCTCGTGGGGACACAGCCGCGCTGCAGGCACCGCTGTCCTGCCGGGATCCGCGTCGGAATTAAAGCTGAAAAAGCGAATGGCAGCAGGAGCGAGCAGCGCCCGCGGCTGCCAGCGCGGCCTGGAGCGCCGGGTCCTGGCAGGGGAATGTACAGGGTCCTGGCAGGGCAATGTGATGGATCCTGCCCTGGCAGGGGGATGTGCAGGGTCCTGGCAGGGGAATGTGCAGGGTCCTGGCAGGGCGATGTGCTGGGTCCTGGCAGGGCAATGTGATGGATCCTGCCCTGGCAGGGGGATGTGCAGGGTCCTGGCAGGGGAATGTGCAGGGTCCTGGCAGGGGAATGTGCCCAGTTCTGGCAGGGGAATGTGCTGGGCCCTGGCAGGGGGATGTGCCAGGTCCTGGCAGGTGAATGTGCAGGGTGTTGGCAGGGCCATGTGATGGATCCTGCCCTGGCAGGGGGATGTGCAGGGTCCTGGCAGGGGGATGTGCAGGGTCCTGCCCTGGCAGGGGGATGTGCAGGGTCCTGGCAGGGGGATGTGCAGGGTCCTGGCAGGGCAATGTGATGGATCCTGCCCTGGCAGGGGGATGTGCAGGGTCCTGGCAGGGGGATGTGCAGGGTCCTGGCAGGGCAATGTGCAGGGTCCTGGCAGGGCCATGTGATGGATCCTGCCCTGGCAGGGGGATGTGCAGGGTCCTGGCAGGGCGATGTGCAGGGTCCTGGCAGGGAAATGTGCCCAGTTCTGGCAGGGGAATGTGCTGGGCCCTGGCAGGGGGATGTGCCAGGTCCTGGCAGGTGAATGTGCAGGGTGTTGGCAGGGGGATGTGCTGGGTCCTGGCAGGGGAATGTGCCCGTTCCTGCCCTGGCAGGGCGATGTGCCGGGTCCCGGCTGGGAAATGTGCAGGATCCTGTCCTGGCAGGGCGATGTGCTGGGTCCTGCCATGCCCCCCCGTGTCCCCCAGGCCTTTGTGTGTCTGGTCCATGAACTGCTCTTGGACCATTCCAGGTGAGGTTTTGGTGGGAAAGGCCATGCCATGGGCCCTGATGGCCTCACCTGGGATGGATCCTGAGTGTCCCTGGCTGGCCTGGCTGAGGAGCCGGGTGCTGGCAGGGATCCAAACCCCAGCAGAATCCCAGAGCCTGAATTCAGGCTGGAAAATCCCTCCAGACCATGGAGTCCAGCTGTGCCCAATGCCCACCTTGTCCCCAGCACTCAGTGCCACATCCAGGCCTGCCCTGGACACCTGAGGGATGGGCACTCCAAACCTCCCTGGGCAGTGCCAAGGCCTGAGCACCCTTTCCATGGGGAAATTCCTGCTGCTGTCCGAGCAGGCATGTGCCAGCCTGCAGTTTGTGTGTGCAGTGCAGCCCCACGCCCCCAGCCCTCTCTCCAGCTGTGCTTTGTGTGTGCAGTTTGTCTGTCCCTGTGGATGTCAGGCTGTCACTGCACACTCAGTGACACCATCCCATGTCCTGGGTGTGGGGAACAAGATCCTCATCCTCTGGGTGTGGGGAACAAGATCCTCATCCTCTGGGTGTGGGGAACAAGATCCTCCTCCCATTGGGTGTGAGGAACAGGCCAGGACAGGGTTGGGATCCTTCCTCATCCTTTGGGTGTGGAGAACAAGATCTTCATCCCTCTGGGAGGGAGGAACAGGCCAGGATCCCACAGAGATGTGCTCCATCCTCATCCTCTGGGTGTGAGGAACAGGATCCTTCTCCCTCTGGGTGTGGGGAACAGGCCAGGACAGGGTTAGGATCCTTCCTCATCCTTTGGGTGTGGAGAACAAGATCTTCATCCCTCTGGGAGGGAGGAACAGGCCAGGATCCCACAGAGATGTGCTCCATCCTCATCCTCTGGGTGTGTGTCCCCACCCCACACGGGGGGACAGGGATCTGTGGGGTCTCTGGGATCTGTAGGATCTCTGGGGTCTCTGGGATCTGTAGGATCTGTGGGGTCTCTGGGATCTGTGGGTTTTCTGGGATCTCTGGGGTCTGTGGGAATGGGGACAGGACACCCTGCCTCTCTGCCTCCGTTGCCATGAAGCTGTCCCTGCGCTCGGGGATGTAATTAATGCCTCACAAAGGTTATTAGCCTTCCCCACTAATGAGCCTTTCATGTTGCTTGGCGTGCCCGCTCCGGGAGGCGGCTGGAGCCGGGAGCCCACGGAGGACGGGGAAATTCAATTTCCCTGCAACAATCGGGTTAACAGCCCCGGCTGGGGGGGCTGATTTAGGGGCCTTGTTTTCTGGTTTAAATATTTCCCTCAAAGAGTGTTTGCAGCGAGGGGGTTGGATTATTTTTAGCGCACTCGCTTCGATCGAGCTGGAATTATTCAGGCAGCAGCAGCAGCAGCAGTTTCATGTGCAGCTCTGGAAAGGCCTCTCCCCCATTCCTGGTTAACGTAAATAATTGCTAAATTACTGGTGAAGAAAAAAAAAAAAAAAAAAAAAAGGCAAAAGGGAGCACAGCCCCAAATCCTGGAGAAATACCTCACAGGGAAAGTGCAGCCCCGTGACTGCACTCGTGATGTGCAGTGCCAGAGAGGCTGGAGCAGGGAGGGGATCCCAAACATGGGATTTGGGGCTCCCAGAAATGGGACCTGGGCCCTGCAGGCGGTGCTGGTGTGTGCCCGGAGATGTCCCTGTGCTCCCAGCAGCACCCTGAGCCTGGCAGAGCTGTAAGGACAGGAGCCAGGTCCTGCAGGACCGGCCCAGCAGCATTCCAGCTTTTATCACAGCCTGGAGCTGTGGAGCCACTGTTGGAGGGAAAAGCAGCCCAGGGGGAGATCCCCCGAGTGCAGACACTCCCGAGAAACTGTGATCCCATCCCTGAGTGCAGACACTGCCCAGCAAACTGTGATCCCATCCCTGAGTGCAGACACTGACTGCCCAGCAAACTGTGATCCCATCCATCCCTGAGTGCAGACACTGCCCAGCAAACTGTGATCCCATCCATCCCTGAGTGCAGACACTGCCCAGCAAACTCTGCTCCATCCCCTGAGTGCAGACACTGCCCAGCAAACTCTGCTCCATC
>NW_024500095.1:71226-89115 GCF_017590055.1 Onychostruthus taczanowskii
ATCCATCCCTGAGTGCAGACACTGCCCAGCAAACTGTGATCCATCCATCCCTGAGTGCAGACACTGCCCAGCAAACTGTGATCCATCCATCCCTGAGTGCAGACACTGCCCAGCAAACTGTGATCCATCCATCCCTGAGTGCAGACACTGCCCAGCAAACTGTGATCCATCCATCCCTGAGTGCAGACACTGCCCAGCAAACTGTGATCCATCCATCCCTGAGTGCAGACACTGCCCAGCAAACTGTGATCCATCCATCCCTGAGTGCAGACACTGCCCAGCAAACTGTGATCCATCCATCCCTGAGTGCAGACACTGCCCAGCAAACTGTGATCCATCCATCCCTGAGTGCAGACACTGCCCAGCAAACTGTGATCCATCCATCCCTGAGTGCAGACACTGCCCAGCAAACTGTGATCCATCCATCCCTGAGTGCAGACACTGCCCAGCAAACTGTGATCCATCCATCCCTGAGTGCAGACACTGCCCAGCAAACTGTGATCCATCCATCCCTGAGTGCAGACACTGCCCAGCAAACTGTGATCCCATCCCTGAGTGCAGACACTGCCCAGCAAACTGTGATCCATCCCTGAGTGCAGACACTGCCCAGCAAACTGTGATCCCATCCCTGAGTGCAGACACTGCCCAGCAAACTGTGATCCCATCCCTGAGTGCAGACACTGCCCAGCAAACTGTGATCCCATCCCTGAGTGCAGACACTGCCCAGCAAACTGTGATCCCATCCCTGAGTGCAGACACTGCCCAGCAAACTGTGATCCCATCCCTGAGTGCAGACACTGCCCAGCAAACTGTGATCCCATCCCTGAGTGCAGACACTGCCCAGCAAACTGTGATCCCATCCCTGAGTGCAGACACTGCCCAGCAAACTGTGATCCCATCCCTGAGTGCAGACACTGCCCAGCAAACTCTGCTCCATCATCCCTGAGTGCAGACACTGCACAGCAAACTGTGATCCCATCCCTGAGTGCAGACACTGCCCAGCAAACTGTGATCCATCATCCCTGAGTGCAGACACTGCCCAGCAAACTGTGATCCCATCCCTGAGTGCAAACTCTGCTCCCTCCCGTGCAGCCTGAGTGGCGTGGGTTGGATCAGCCTCATGCAAAGCAGGTTTAAATGTGGTTGGAGAAGTTTTTTTTTCCCCCCCAAAATCAGTTGTCAAGGGTTTTCTGTTAAAATAGAAAGACGTGTAAATTGAAATTCCTCTGTAGTTCATTATTTCTGTCCTGAATTAATTACTATTCAGGCTTCCTGCGAGGGACTTGGATTTGCTCTTGGCATCAGGCAGAAGGAGGTTGCTGGGGCTTTGGAGATGGGGATGAGAACTCAAAACTGAGGTGTTTTCCAGCCTAAACTGCTGTGAGGTTCTGTGGAAAATGGCAGGGATATTTGGAGGAGAAGCTGTGGGTGCTCCATCCCTGGAAGTATTCGGGGCTGGGACGGTGCCCGGTGTCCCTGGCAGGGCTTGGAGCTGGATGAGCTTTAAGGTCCCCCTCCAGCCCAGCTTTTTTGGGATTCTGTGAAGTCCCCAGGAGGCTGGTGAGGAAGCTCACCCTGGCTGGAGCTCTGGCTCACCCAGCAGTGCTGGAGGACCTGGAGCAAGGGCACAGAGCAGCTTTAGGCATCTCCAGGCACAGCAGAGGAGGGAAGAGCTGCCCTCTGCTCCCCCAGTGCTGCAAACGCCCTGCCTGGGCTCAGAGCTGTGCAATAAACATCTGCCAGGAGGAGCAGAGCCAGCTGGGGTGGCCGAGGTGTTTCCTTACAGCTGGGCTCTCCAGGGGCTCTGCTCATTCCTGTGCTCCCCCAGCTCTGCAGGAGCAGCCCCTGGAAGTGCAGGAAACACCGGGTTTGGTGTTGTTTTAGTGGCAAGAACTGTTTGTTTTCTGTAGCACTCCAGAGTGTTGGTTCTGTGATAGTCTGGTCATAGACTGGAGTGGTTTGGGTGGGAAGGAAGGGATCTTAAATCTCATCTCCATCCACCCCTACCCTGGGCAGGGACACCTTCCACTGTCCCAGGGTGCTCCCAGCCCTGGCCTTGGACACTTCCAGGGGTCCAGGAGCAGCCCCAGCTTTTCTGGGGCTCCTCACCTGCCAGAGAAGGTTTTTCCCTCAGGGAGAGCCCGAGGAGCCACAGAGAAATGGCAGTGCAGGGTCTGGGGGCTCAGCTGTGTGTGCCCCAGCCCTGGGCATGGGGACAAGGTCTGGGCCAGAAGGTGCTGCTTTTCCTGAGGAAAGCCCTGGAATGTTCACTGACAGGGACGTGGTAAAAGCTCTCCAGCAGGACCTGGTGACTCCTGGGTGAGCTCAGGGGCCTGTCCCTGAAGGAGAGCATGGAGAGGGGAGCCAGGCAGGGAGTGAGATGTGCTGAGAAAGCCTCAGCACTGGCCTGGAGACCCCTGGGACCCCTGCCAGGAGCTCTCTGCTGGGGCACACGCAGCCACAGACGAGAGGCACGGGCCATGTGTTCCTGTTCTCCTCTCTGCTCTGTTTGTGCTGCATTTCTGCAGTATTTGGGGCATGATGAGATGTTTACTTGTCTAAACTGCTTATCTGAAAGCTGCTGGCTCTGGGGTTATTGTGTGTGCAAGATCCTTTCTCCTTTAATCTGCTCCCAGGAAGAAGCTCCATACTGAAGTGGAGCAGATCAGCTGTGGCTGCTCCTGGATCCCTGGCAGTGTCCAAGGCCAGGTTGGGAGCACCTGGGACAGTGGCAGGTGTCCCTGCCATGGCAGGGGTGGCACTGAGGTCTTTTCCCACCCAAACCAGTCTGGGATGTTTCTGTGGTAAAATCAGTGTCTGTGGATTGCTCAGTTCCTCACTCAGCATCTGTAGGTTCAGGGACTTCTGGGGTTCTTTGGTTCAGCTTTCCACTTGAAGCAGATGGGCTTGATGGTGGACTCAACTGAAGGTCTTCTCCAACCTAAACAATTCCCTGATTCCACTCTTCCAAGCAGGACTGCAGCTGGAATTAGATCGAGTTAGTTCTGGCTTCACGTAGCTTTGGAATCCTCCAAGGGCTGTGGGTCCTGTCCCTCTCTGGGGCAGCTTTTCTGCTGGTTCTGGGCTTCTTTTTATTGCATCTGTCAAGGTCAGGATTGAAGCTCTTGAGACAAAATTT
The DNA here is from genome assembly GCF_017590055.1 of Onychostruthus taczanowskii. NCBI lineage: Eukaryota > Metazoa > Chordata > Aves > Passeriformes > Passeridae > Onychostruthus > Onychostruthus taczanowskii. The sequence goes on from NW_024500095.1 coordinate 74,366, forward strand.
CACGTTCACACTCAGGTGTTTATTATTTCCCATCTCTGTTACAATTTGTGAGTTCTGCAGCACTCTACTAACAAGCTACAAAATGGCCAACCATCTTTCCCTACAAGGTCAAACTATACAATTAAGAAATGACGCCTAAATTATTTTCACTTTTAATCCCATAACTGATCACTCAAAATCCACAATGTGGACTTTTCTGTCCAGTTACAACAAAAACACCCAAACTCATGGAGAAGAAGGTGAAGAAGAAGGAGCAGCCTCTTCCCTAAAACCTCCATCTTGCTTTATATTTATGACTATATTCTAAAACCCCAAACTCTGAGTTTCCCACCCTGTGGCATCACACACTTCTAACCAACTCCACACCCACATCCCAGTGCTGTCAGTCAATTTTGGAAGCCTTCTCCACGGCCTCAGCTCACATGCAGTGCTGTCCTGGAGGCCAGAGCCTGTCAGCACAGAAATCTGAAATTCCCAGCATCCAGGGCTCCAACACCTTCCCAGTGCCCAAGGTGGTTGAGGAGAGGAGGAGGCAGAAGGGAATAAAAGGAAAATCCAGCTGGGCTCATCTGTCTGCTCCTGCCCTTGGAGGAGGCAGAGCCAGCACCTTTCCAGATGTGCATGGTCACACACCAGCTGGGGATTCTGGCTGGATTGGGACAGGAATTCCCATGGAGCAGCTGCCCACAAGGGTGGTGAGGCCTCCTTGGGGAGCCTCTCAAAGAGCAGCTGAAGAGGAACCTGAGCAGCACCCTGGAGGTGACCTTGGTGCTCCAAAAACCCCTCAAGGCTCCTTCCAACCCACATTTTTGAAGGCTTTTTCCATCCTGTTCTCCTTTAAAGCTTTCCTCTGTCACAGCGGTTGTAGAAAATTTGGCAGCAGCTCCCCAGAGGGTGGGGGACCTCCAGCTGAACTGCTGGGCTGAGGGAGGTGATGGTGAAATGCCTCTTGGAGAGCTGCTGAAGGCTCCTGTGGGCACTGATTCCCTTCCATCCACCCTTCCCCCGGAGCTGATCCCTGCTCCGGGCACAGCTCGGCCCCTTTTCCCTGGAAATGGCATTTTAGGTTAAACCTCACAGCTCTTGTGTACAAGACTCGATAAGCCAGGGACAATAAATCGAAGCTGGCTCCCAAACACTTCAGGAGCCAGGTCAGAGGTTCCCTTCGTGGTTTTTCTAAATTGAAATCCATCTTCTGTGTCCTCCCCGGTGCAGTTTCCAGGAAGGACACGCAATGAGCCAGGAATTCTCTGGTTTTCTGGGGCTGCAGCTCCAAAAGAGAGCCAGAGGAGTTCACAAACCTGTCCAGCCCCACCTGGGCTCTGTTTCCAAAGGGCATCCCTGAGTTTCCCACCCTGGGAGCTCCATGGAGGAGCAGAGCCCAGCACAGCTGTGCCAGGGAATGGGGACACTGAACCCACAGAGGGTCCCGTGGTGGCTCTGGGCTCTGCCCAGCCCTGCAGGGACACAGCTCCGTGTCCCCCCACGCCAGGCTGGCACAGCCCTGCTGCCCCTGGTGCCCATGCTCTCTTAGCAGAGCAGGTCCTTTCCTTTCCTTTCCTTTCCTTTCCTTTCCTTTCCTTTCCTTTCCTTTCCTTTCCTTTCCTTTCCTTTCCTTTCCTTTCCTTTCCTTTCCTTTCCTTTCCTTTCCTTTCCTTTCCTTTCCTTTCCTTTCCTTTCCTTTCCTTTCCTTTCCTTTCCTTTCCTTTCCTTTCCTTTCCTTTCCTTTCCTTTCCTTTCCTTTCCTTTCCTTTCCTTTCCTTTCCTTTCCTTTCCTTTCCTTTCCTTTCCTTTCCTTTCCTTTCCTTTCCTTTCCTTTCCTTTCCTTTCCTTTCCTTTCCTTTCCTTTCCTTTCCTTTCCTTTCCTTTCCTTTCCTTTCCTTTCCTTTCCTTTCCTTTCCTTTCCTTTCCTTTCCTTTCCTTTCCTTTCCTTTCCTTTCCTTTCCTTTCCTTTCCTTTCCTTTCCTTTCCTTTCCTTTCCTTTCCTTTCCTTTCCTTTCCTTTCCTTTCCTTTCCTTTCCTTTCCTTTCCTTTCCTTTCCTTTCCTTTCCTTTCCTTTCCTTTCCTTTCCTTTCCTTTCCTTTCCTTTCCTTTCCTTTCCTTTCCTTTCCTTTCCTTTCCTTTCCTTTCCTTTCCTTTCCTTTCCTTTCCTTTCCTTTCCTTTCCTTTCCTTTCCTTTCCTTTCCTTTCCTTTCCTTTCCTTTCCTTTCCTTTCCTTTCCTTTCCTTTCCTTTCCTTTCCTTTCCTTTCCTTTCCTTTCCTTTCCTTTCCTTTCCTTTCCTTTCCTTTCCTTTCCTTTCCTTTCCTTTCCTTTCCTTTCCTTTCCTTTCCTTTCCTTTCCTTTCCTTTCCTTTCCTTTCCTTTCCTTTCCTTTCCTTTCCTTTCCTTTCCTTTCCTTTCCTTTCCTTTCCTTTCCTTTCCTTTCCTTTCCTTTCCTTTCCTTTCCTTTCCTTTCCTTTCCTTTCCTTTCCTTTCCTTTCCTTTCCTTTCCTTTCCTTTCCTTTCCTTTCCTTTCCTTTCCTTTCCTTTCCTTTCCTTTCCTTTCCTTTCCTTTCCTTTCCTTTCCTTTCCTTTCCTTTCCTTTCCTTTCCTTTCCTTTCCTTTCCTTTCCTTTCCTTTCCTTTCGGGCACTGCCCTGGCCCTGCTGCCACCCCAGAGCTGGCACAGCCCAGGGGCCAGTGCAGCTCAGCTCCGCCGTGCCCTGCTGCCTCGGGGCCTGGGAAAGCCGCAGTGCTCAGTCAGGGCAGGAAGGAGCCGTCACCCTCCCAGATCCTTTTCAGCCCAGGGAGCCTCTGGCAGGTCCCTTTTCCATCCTGGACCTGTTCAGGTGTTGTCCCCACTCCCTGGGGATGTGGCCTTGGAGACATCATCCGTAAGGAGATGGCATTGTTTCCTTCTGGAGATGGAAACCTGGAGAGGTTTGGAACAGGAGCCACACACGCGGCTGTGGCTCAGCCCGAGGTGTTTGGGGTCGGGCTCTGCTCCAGGGAACAGGGACAGGACAGGGGGAAATGGCCTCAGGCTGGGCCAGGCACAGGGTGGACATTGGGGACAATTCCCACCTGGAAAGGGCTGCCCATGCCTGGCACAGGGTGGATATTGGGGACAATTCCCACCTGGAAAGGGCTGCCCATGCCTGGCACAGGGTGGATATTGGGAACAATTCCCACCTGGAAAGGGCTGTCCGTGCCTGGCACAGCTGCCCAGGCTGGGGTGGGCTCCCCATCCCTGGAGGGTTTCAAAGCCCTGTGGCTGTGGCACTTGGGGACAGGGGACTCTGGTGGCCTGGGCACTGCTGGGATGGTTGTCTCCATGGTCTGGGAGGGATTTCCAGCCTCAGTGGCTCCGTGGCTCCACCATTCCAGCCTGCCTTTGGGAGGTGCAGCTCAGTGGGGTCGGTGCTGGCCAGGAGCTGCTTTGTCACCACTCTGGGGTCAGGAGTGAGGGGTGCTCCAGCCAGGGGCCCTGCACGTGTTTCTAGGAAGGCAAAGCTCAAGGCTCCACTGAACCCACAACTTTCGGATCCCCCTCTGAGCCCCGCGTGGCTCCGTCACCCCGGGGGCTGCACGGGCAGGGGGAGCAGCCTGCCCTGTCCCCATCCCCCTCAGGATGTGCCGTGACCTCAGGGGCTGCTGTGACGGCCACGGTGTTTTCCAGGAACCGTGTCACCCGCGGGTCAGGGACGTTCCCAGCCCCGCTGCTCCGCTGGCCGTGGAATGCAAATCAGCCCAGCCAGCTGCTGCCAAGCGGTGAAAAACGATCAAAATGGAACGTTCAAGGGTTCGGGCACCTTCTGAAAGAATATCCTGTGCAGGGTGTGTCTCAAAGACCAGCGTTGGTGACATAAAGGTTTCCTCTTGCCTGGGTGTGACGGGAGTGGGCACTGCCAGCCTGGGGGTCACGGTGTGCCTTGGTCCAAGGAGTGAGCACACCTGGAGTGGTGGGACAGGGGACAAGGGCCAGGGCTGGATGGGATGTTGGGAATTAGGAATTGTTCCCTGGCAGGGTGGGCAGGCCCTGGCACAGCTGGGGCTGCCCCTGCATCCCTGGCAGTGCCCAAGGCCAGGTTGGACACTGGGGCTGGAGCAGCCTGGGACAGTGGCAGTGTCCCTGCCATGGCAGGGGTGGCACTGGGTGGGATTTAAGGTCCCTTCCCACCCCAACCACTCTGGGGTTCAATGAACTGCACAGCCCACTGTGGCCAGGGTGGGGACACGTGAGCTGGGCTGGGCTTGTCACACGCTGGAAATTCTGTCCCCTCACAGTTTGGGCAGATGTGTTTGGCACACAGTGAGCCCTGAGATCTGACTGCAGGAACTGAGCTGCCACCTCTCCTCCTGGCACATCCTCAGGCCTTGGCAGGGGCTGCCCAGCGAGGTTTGGAGTGCCCAAAGTCCAGGGAACATGGCACTCATGCCCTGAGCTGGGGACAAGGATCAGGCACAGCCTGGACCTGCTGATCTTGCAGCTCTTCTCCACCCTCAGTGATTCCAAACAACAAGAGCTCTGTGACTTCTCCTCTCCTCACACCTGGAGTCTCCAGGGCTAGCAGCAGCACGTGCTGAGGTCCCACAGGACGGGACCTGGGCCACGAGCTCCAAACCAGAAAATATTCAAACAGAAAACATTCCCAGCCCCTCCTCGGCTCCCTCCTGGGGAAGGACAGCTGTGGGCCTGGCCCATCTCTGATCCAGGACTCGGGGCTGGCCCTCTCCTCTTTTCCACCTTCATGGGCTGGTTTCCCTCCCTGCGTGGCTGCTGAGGCTCAGGCTGGGAGGAGGAGGAGGAGGAGGAGGAAGAGGAGGAGGCCAGAGCCTGTTCTTCTAAACCAGAGCCATGGGACAGGTGACAGCTGCCACTGTCCCCATCCGTGTCCCACAGGCTGTGCTGGGAGAGCTTCAGGCGTGGGCACCTTGTGCCACAAATTGATGCAAATTCAGACACTCCTGCACTTTTTTTGTGCGTTTTGGGGCGGGTGTTGCAGGTCTGATTTGGTGTTGTGGTGCAGTTTGGGGTTTCAGGTCTTATTGGTGTTTTGCTGCATTTTGGGCTTTCAGGTCTGATTTGGCATTTGGTGCATTTTGGGGTTTCAGGTCTGATGTGATGTTTTGGTGCGTTTTGGGGTTGCAGGTCTGATTTGGTGTTTGGGTGTGTTTTGGGGTGGGTGTTGCAGGTAGGATTTGGTAATTTGGTGCATTTTGGGGTTTCAGGTCAGATTTGGCATTTGCCGCATTTTGTGGTTGCAGGTCTGATTTTGGCATTTGGTGCATTTTGGGGTTTCAGGTCAGATTTGGCATTTGCCGCATTTTGTGGTTGCAGGTCTGATTTGGTGATTTGGTGTGGTTTGGAGTGGGTGTTCCTGGTCTGATTTGGCATTGGGTGCATTTTGGGGTGGGTGTTGCAGGCAGGATTTGGTGATTTGGTGCATTTTGGGGCTTCAGGTCAGATTTGGTGATTTGGTGCAGTTTGGGGCTTCAGGTCAGATTTGGTGTTTGGGTGTGTTTTGGGGTGGGTGTTGCAGGTAGGATTTGGTAATTTGGTGCATTTTGGGGTTTCAGGTCAGATTTGGTGTTTTGCTGCATTTTGTGGTTGCAGGTCTGATTTGGTGTTTGGGTGTGTTTTGGAGTGGGTGTTCCTGCTCTCATTTGGTATTGGGTGTATTTTGGGGTGGGTGTTGCAGGTCTGATTTGGTGTTTGGGTGTGTTTTGGGGTGGGTGTTCCTGCTCTGATTTGGTGATTTGGTGCGTTTCTAGTATATAAATATTATGTGTATTATATATTTGATCTATTAGTATATGCATATTAAATTTATATTAATATATATGTAATATATGAATATTTGCACTATATAATTATATTTTATATTTTATATAGTTACATTATATAAAGATAAATATAACGTATTTGATGTCATATATTAATATTATATGCAAATACATATTATACATTATATATTATATATTTATATGATATTGATTTATAGAATATATATTACATATAAATATAAAATTATATTATATAGAATTATAAAAATAAATACATAAACATAAATAAATATCCACATATGTAATATACAAATATATAAATGTTTGCATAGAACATACAAAGCACATGATTTTATAAAAACCATCTCAAAACAGACAAAAATAGATAAAAACACATCAAAATTTAAAAATACCTCAATGCAGTTCCATGCCCGTGGTGCCGACACCTCCCACAGCTGCCCCTGCCCGTGCATCACATCCCACCCAAGGCCTGGTGCCCAGCACGGTGCCCGCTGTGTGTCTGTGTGTGTTTGTGCAGGATTGGTGCCCAGCACGGTGCCCTGTGTGTGTCTCCCCAGGCCTGGTGCCCAGCACGGTGCCCTGTGTGTGTCTCCCCAGGCCTGGTGCCCAGCACGGTGCCCTGTGTGTGTTTCCCCATACCTGGTGCCCAGCACGGTGCCCTGTGTGTGTCTCCCGAGGCCTGGTGCCCAGCTCGGTGCCCTGTGTGTGTCTCCCCATACCTGGTGCCCAGCACGGTGCCCTGTGTGTGTCTCCCCAGGCCTGGTGCCCAGCACGGTGCCCTCTGTGTGTCTCCCCCGGCCTGGTGCCCAGCTCGGTGCCCTGTGTGTGTCTCCCCAGGCCTGGTGCCCAGCTCTGTGCCCTCTGTGTGTCTCCCCAGGATTGGTGCCCAGCTCGGTGCCCTCTGTGTGTCTCCCCCGGCCTGGTGCCCAGCTCGGTGCCCTGTGTGTGTCTCCCCAGGCCTGATGCCCAGCTCGGTGCCCTCTGTGTGTGTCTCCCCAGGCCTGGTGCCCAGCACGGTGCCCTGTATGTGTCTCCCCAGGCCTGGTGCCCAGAGCACGGTGCCCTGTGTGTGTCTCCCCAGGCCTGGTGCCCAGCTCGGTGCCCTGTGTGTGTCTCCCCAGGCCTGATGCCCAGCTCGGTGCCCTCTGTGTGTGTCTCCCCAGGCCTGGTGCCCAGCACGGTGCCCTGTGTGTGTCTCCCCAGGCCTGATGCCCAGCTCGGTGCCCTCTGTGTGTGTCTCCCCAGGCCTGGTGCCCAGCACGGTGCCCTGTGTGTGTCTCCCCAGGCCTGGTGCCCAGCACGGTGCCCTGTATGTGTCTCCCCAGGCCTGGTGCCCAGAGCACGGTGCCCTGTGTGTGTCTCCCCAGGCCTGGTGCCCAGCTCGGTGCCCTGTGTGTGTCTCCCCAGGCCTGGTGCCCATCACGGTGCCCTGTGTGTGTCTCCCCAGGCCTGGTGCCCAGCACAGTGCCCTGTGAGTGTCTCCCCAGGATTGGTGCCCAGCACGGTGCCCTGTATGTGTTTCCCCAGGCCTGGTGCCCAGAGCACGGTGCCCTCTTTGTGTATCTGTGTGTTTCCCCAGGATTGGTGCCCAGCCCGGTGCCTCGGCCGGCTCCACGCCCACGCACGGCGCCCAGGACGCGCTGGCAGGACTCGGGGACGACGTGCACGAGGCCTTCACACAAGGTGGGCACCCCGGGCCGAGCCGCCGCGGCGTGGGCGGGCATGGAGGGAGGGCTGGGGAGGAATTGTGCCCTGGGAGGTGCCCAGAGCGGCTGGACACTGGGACACCCTGGCACAGTGGCAGTGTCCCGGAGGTTTTGGAACCAGGTGATCTTTAAGACCCTTCCCACCCCACCATCCCCTGGTCCCAGGTACAGCACACCCGTAACTCACCGTGTCAAGGCAATCATCTCAAACCCCTTTCCCGTGCCCTGGACCAAATCTGGAGGCACATTTCAAATCTTTTGGAGTTAATGAAGTTAATTTCTGTGAAGATGATCTTCCCCGAAGGGAAGTTACACCTACAAAGTATTTAAGAACAGAACCTTACAAACGTGCCGTGTTTAGAAGCCTGCCAGAAGAACCACAAGGGGTTTCAACGCTCTTTTCTCCTTGTTGGCCCGTCCAGAGCTTCTCATCTTCATGCTCCAGGAGCATCCTGGAATGTGGAGCTGGGAGCAGAACAGCAGCAGGGCCTGCTGTTCCCATCTCTGGCAGACCTGGAGGTTCTTTGTGGACATCACCTCTGGAAGCTGAACCTCCAGCTGTCCTTGGTGTTCCCCTCTCTGCCAGCGGAGAAAGGACAGAAAATCCCCCTGTCCCTGTGGCACAGGTGTGGGCAGAGCCAAGGGATGGACAGCAGTCCACAAAGGCTGGACTTGGTGGCCTTGGAGGTCTTCTCCAACTTCAATATTTCTGTGATTATCCCTATGGACCTCGTGGTGCTCCTGGGAAATCCTGCCGGGAATCACGGGCCTGATTCCTGGGCAGCGCACCGCAGCCCTCGGCTGATGCACATCAGGAGGTCTTCTCCAACTTCAGTATTTCTGTGATTATCCCTGTGGACCTCGTGGTGCTCCTGGGAAATGCTGCCGGGAATCACGGGCCTGATTCCTGGGCAGCGCACCGGAGCCCTCGGCTGATGCACATCAGGAGTGCCAGGAACATCTCAGGAGTGCCAGTGGGCACATCAGGAGTGCCAGGGGGCACCTCAGGAGTGCCAGGGGGAACATCAGGAGTGCCAGGGGGCACATCAGGAGTGCCAGGAACATCTCAGGAGTGCCAGTGAACACCTCAGGAGTGCTAGGGGGCATGCCAGGACTGCCAGTGAACATCTCAAGAGTGCCAGAGGGCACCTCAGGGGTGCCAGGGGGCACCTCAGGAGTGCCAGTAACATCTCAGGAGTGCAGTGAACATCTCAGGTGTGCCAGTGGGCATGCCAGGACTGCCAGTGGAACATCTCAGGAGTGCCAGTGAACACCTCAGGAGTGCCAGGAACATCTCAGGAGTGCCAGTGAACATCTCAGCAGTGCCAGTGGGCACTTCAGGAGTGCCAGGAATATCTCAGGACTGCCAGTGAACACCTCAGGAGTGCCAGTGAACATCTCAGGAGGCCAGGAACATTTCAGCAGTGCCAGTGGGCATCTCAGCAGTGCCAGTGGGCACCTGACTGGTGCCAGTGAGCACTTCTAGGCGTTTTTAGCCAGTTCTTGGTGCTGCAGCAGCAGCAGGAGCGCTGTGGGGTGGCCCCCCTGAGCCCTGCAGCTCCTCTGGGAGAAGGGCATGCCAGTAACATCTCAGGAGTGCCAGTGGGCACTTCAGGAGTGCCAGGAACATCTCAGGAGTGCCAGTGAACATCTCAGGAGTGCCAGTGGGCACCTCAGGAGTGCCAGGAACATCTCAGGAGTGCCAGGAACATTTCAGCAGTGCCAGTGGGCATCTCAGCAGTGCCAGTGGGCACCTGACTGGTGCCAGTGAGCACTTCTAGGCGTTTTTAGCCAGTTCTTGGTGCTGCAGCAGCAGCAGGAGCGCTGTGGGGTGGCCCCCCTGAGCCCTGCAGCTCCTCTGGGAGAAGGGCATGCCTTCTCCCCGTGCCAAGGGCAGGGGCAGAGCTCAGAGCAGCCCTTCCAGGGAGGCAGGATGCCAACAGCAGTGCCCCGTCTGTGCCCAGTCCCCTGCTCTCCACGTCCACAGCGAGTTTGGTGGGGCAGCCCAGAGCTCTCTGCTGGTTTCCCCCAGCACTGCCTCTCCTTCCCCCCGTGCAGGGTCCCTTTCTGAGCCCAGGAGGGGGCCAGCAGCTCCCCGAGCCCCGGGGGGACCCCCAGGATCCATCTCGGGGCTCCCCCTGCCCCGTGCCCGTGAGGAGCACCAAGGAGGGAAGGGGCCTCGAGCTGCTGGGAGCTCCTGGTTGTGGCAGGACACGCAGGTGCTGGATCTTTCCTCATTTTCCAGCCTTCCCGGGCATCCCTGTTTGTTCTGTGTCCATCTGTCCTTCCTTGGAAGGTGCAGGAGCCGTGGCAAGGCAAACCCCTCAGGCACAGGGTCTGCAGCGTGTTCCTCAGCCCTGCTCCAGCTGATGGACCCACCAGGGTCCCCTGCTGCCTGTCCCCAAGGACTGCCCCTTCCTCAGGCCTGCTGTGGCTTCCCAGGTCTGGAACTTGTGCTTTTCCAGGTTTTTAATTTGTGGCTTCCCAGGTTTTTAATTTGTGGGTCTCCCAGGTTTTTAATTTGTGGCTTCCCAGGTTTTTAATTTGTGGTTTTCCAGGTTTTTAATTTGTGGCTTCCCAGGTTTGGAACTTGTGGCTTTCCCAGGTTTTTAATTTGTGGCTTTCCAGATTTTTAACTTGTGGCTTTCCCAGGTTTTTAATTTGTGGCATTCCCAGGTTTTTCATTTGTGGCTTTCCAGGTCTGGAACTTGTGGCATTCCAGGTTTGGAACTTGTGCTTTTCCAGGTTTTTAATTTGTGGTTTTCCAGGTTTTTAATTTGTGGCTTTCCCAGGTTTGGAACTTGTGGCGTCCCAGGTTTGGAACTTGTGGCTTTCCCAGGTTTTTAATTTGTGGCTTTCCAGGTTTTTAACTTGTGGCTTTCCAGGTTTTTAATTTGTGGTTTTCCAGGTTTTTTACTTGTGGCTTCCCAGGTTTTTAATTTGTGGTTTCCTAGGTTTGTAACTTGTGGCTTTCCCAGGTTTTTAATTTGTGGCTTTCCAGGTTTGGAACTTGTGGCTTTCCCAGGATTGTAACTTGTGGTTTCCTAGGTTTGTAACTTGTGGCTTCCCAGGTTTGGAACTTGTGGCTTTCCCAGGTTTTTAATTTGTGGCTTTCCCAGGTTTCTAACTTCTGGCTTTCCAGGTTTGTAATTTGTGGTTTTCCCAGGTTTTTAACTTGTGGCTTTCCCAGGTTTCTAACTTCTGGCTTTCCAGGTTTGAAACTTGTGGGTTTCCCAGGTTTGTAACTTGTGGCTTCCCCGGGTTGGAACTTGTGGCTTCCCCGGGTTGGAACTTGTGGCTTCCCCGGGTTGGAACTTGTGGCTTCCCCGGGTTGGAACTTGTGGCTTCCCCGGGTTGGAACTTGTGGCTTCCCCGGGTTGGAACTTGTGGCTTTCCAGGTTTGTAACTTGTGGTTTCCCAATTTTTTAACACCTGGCAGCATCCCTGATGCGTGTTGTGAGGAACCAGGTGTGGTTGGGGACCAACACAAACCCACAGACCCCCCTCAGCGCGCTGATTCTACTGCAGCAAAAGCATTTCAGATAGTCCTGCCACCTCAGGATTCAGCTACTCCTGCACATCCCCAGACCCTTAGAAAACCCCAGACCCTCCCTCACTGTGGTGGGGGCACAGAGGGCAGGACACCACGGTTTGTTTTGTGAGTCCTCCCCCAGCTGCCCCCTTAGTGGGGCGAGCTCTGCAGCAGGAGAGCTTTGAAGAGCTGAGCCCCAGAGGTGCTGCTCTTACAGTGCTGAGATCAGAAAGGTTTCCTCCTCAGGTGATCTCCTGATGCTCCACTCAGCAGAGGATGATGGCCAAGTGTAGGTTTAGAGTAAAACCTGGTGGTTTCTGGGTGAAGTGCTGGGGTACAGAGGCCACCCTCTAGTTAGAAAACCAATCCTGCTGTTGCCCAGCGTGGCAGAGAAGAGGACAGAGCCTGGGCAGCCCTTGGACAAAGCACTGCACTCTCCTGCAGGAGACAAAGGTGCTGGGAGGCTGTGCCACCACCCTCCTGCTCCTTCCTGTGCAACCTGCACAATTAGTGCTGCTTCATAATTTGATATTAATCACACACAGAGGCCGACAGAGAGCACAGGAAGCAGAACAAAATGTCCATTTTTCACTTCATACAACAACTGAGTGTCCCAGGCAGGAGATTCTGGGTGGGCTTGGGAACATTACCCAGCAGGGACACCTGCTCCAGCCTGGCCTGGAGCCCTTCCAGGGACATCCCTGAGCCAGGGGGTCTTCAGCAGGCCCCGAGCATCATCCTTCACACAGCCCTGTGGGGTGATCCCTGTGCCAGTTTGTAGGAGAAAAAATAAATAAATACATTTTTTAGAAATTTTTTTAGTCATTTTTTTTAATAATATAAAGATATTAAGTTTAACATTTTCTTTGTGCCCTTTTAAAACCTTAAACCTACTTTACCTTTCTCCTAGTCCTGTCTCAAAACAAAAAAATAAATACATTGACAATTAGCCAACACTAAAAGTCACCATACTCATTAAAAAAATCTCAAAACATCCAAAATTAACAAACCAAAACCACTACACAAAATTAGTGGTTTTGTTTGGGGTTTTTTTTTTGTTTTTTTTTTTTTTTTTTTTTGTTGTTGTTGTTGTTGTTGTATTTTTTTGTTAATTAAAAAGAAAAAAAAAAGGCATTTTTAAGATTTTAAAACTTCAACATGTGTGTTTCACAAAAAACGTATTTAGTTTTTTAGTAGTTTAACAGACTATTAGTTACCCAAAAAGTTTTGTATTAGTTTCTTCAATTTCTTTGTATTCCAAACCATCACCCAGCTGTGTGCCCATGCTCTCCTGGCCGTGATGGGGCCATGGTGGTCACTGGTCCAGCAGGGTGACCAGGTCACTGCTGATGTCCAGCAGGGTGACCAGGCTGCTGCTGATGTCCAGCAGGGTGACCAAGTCACTGCTGATGTCCAGCAGGGTGACCAGGTCACTGGTGGTCACTGGTCCAGCAGGGTGACCAGGCCACTGCTGGTCACTGGTCCAGCAGGGTGACCAGGCCACTGGTGGTCACTGGTCCAGCAGGGTGACCAGGCCACTGGTGGTCACTGGTCCAGCAGGGTGACCAGGCCACTGGTGGTCACTGGTCCAGCAGGGTGACCAGGCCACTGGTGGTCACTGGTCCAGCAGGGTGACCAGGCCACTGGTGGTCACTGGTCCAGCAGGGTGACCAGGCCACTGCTGAGGTCCAGCAGGGTGACCAGGCCACTGGTGGTCACTGGTCCAGCAGGGTGACCAGGCCACTGGTCCAGCAGGGTGACCAGGTCACTATAGATGTCCAGCAGGGTGACCAGGCCACTGCTGATGTCCAGCAGGGTGACCAGGCCGCTGCTGCTGTCCAGCAGGGTGACCAGGTCACTGCAGCTGTCCAGCAGGGTGACCAGGCCACTGCTGATGTCCAGCAGGGTGACCAGGCCGCTGCTGCTGTCCAGCAGGGTGACCAGGTCACTGCTGCTGTCCAGCAGGGTGACCAGGCCACTGCTGATGTCCAGCAGGGTGACCAGGTCACTGGTGGTCACTGGTCCAGCAGGGTGACCAGGCCACTGCTGCTGTCCAGCAGGGTGACCAGGCCACTGCTGCTGTCCAGCAGGGTGACCAGGCCACTGGTCCAGCAGGGTGACCAGGTCACTGTAGATGTCCAGCAGGGTGACCAGGCCACTGCTGATGTCCAGCAGGGTGACCAGGTCACTGCTGCTGTCCAGCAGGGTGACCAGGTCACTGCTGATGTCCAGCAGGGTGACCAGGCTGCTGCTGATGTCCAGCAGGGTGACCAAGTCACTGCTGATGTCCAGCAGGGTGACCAGGTCACTGGTGGTCACTGGTCCAGCAGGGTGACCAGGCCACTGCTGCTGTCCAGCAGGGTGACCAGGCCACTGGTCCAGCAGGGTGACCAGGCCGCTGCTGATGTCCAGCAGGGTGACCAGGTCACTGGTGGTCACTGGTCCAGCAGGGTGACCAGGCCACTGGTCCAGCAGGGTGACCAGGCCACTGCTGCTGTCCAGCAGGGTGACCAGGAGTGCCCGGGCAGCTCAGGGCCAGCGCAGAGCCCTGAGGCAGAGGATTCCTTCCTCCAGGAAAGGGGACAATTCCACACTTGATCCCACCTGTGGGAGCCCAGGACACCCCCCTGCCCGTCCTGGGTGACCCGAGCCCCAGCCAGGGGGCTTTGAAGGCCGGGCAGGGGGCTCAGGGACCCTGGCGTGCAGCAAAGACCCCTGTGGCTTGAGTTCGACCCACAGAGCAAGTTACCACCTTCGTGTGAAGAGTTAAAGTCACAAAAGTTTAAGTAGCATAGCAGTAGCAATCACAGGGTGAAGGGAAAACTTCTGGAGCACTGTGCAGGGGGGTTTTGGGCCTTGTACAGGGGGTTTGGGGTTCTCTGCATGGGGGTCAGGGGTTCAATATGGAGGGATTTGGGTGTGCCCTGTCCTTCTTCTTCCTTCTCCCTGGCATCCGTGTTCAGGATGATGTTGGCACTCACAGATTGGTTTGGAGTAGAAAGTCACCAATACAGGTGATAGGTATTGGAACATAATTGCAAACATGGTATAGGTAGTTTTTAGTATGAAAGCCCCAGCCCCAGAGGCAGAGTGTGCCTGCAGAACAGACCTCGGCAGGCCAGACAGAAAATGTTTGAGATAAAATGTAATAAACAACCCTGAGGACGTGAGCCGGAGCCCTCTCGACTCCTTTTCTGCTGCTGGGTTGGGAAAAGAGATTTTAACACACCTCGGGATCGTCTCAGCCAGAGAAAACCCGAGACCGCTCCGAGCTCCACTGCCCTGAGGGTGGCTGTGGCCGGGGGAGGGGCGGCCAGGGGCGGCACTGGCACTGTCACTGTCACTGTCACTGTCACTGTCCCTGTCTCTGGCACTGTCTCTGCCACCGTCCCTGTCCCTGTCCCTGTCACTGTCACTGCCAGTGTCACAGGGTGACCAGGGCACGGGGCAGGGGCTGTCCCTGTCCCTGTCACTGTCCCTGTCACTGTCACTGTCCCTGTCTCTGGCACTGGCACTGTCACTGTCACTGTCCCTGTCACTGTCCCTGTCACTGTCACTGTCACTGTCACTGTCTCTGTCCCAGGCTGACCAGGGCACGGGGCAGGGGCTGTCCCTGTCCCTGTCACTGTCCCTGTCACTGTCACTGTCCCTGTCTCTGGCACTGGCACTGTCACTGTCACTGTCCCTGTCACTGTCCCTGTCACTGTCACTGTCACTGTCACTGTC
>NW_024500095.1:90048-98105 GCF_017590055.1 Onychostruthus taczanowskii
CTGTCCCTGTCCCTGTCCCTGTCCCTGTCCCTGTCCCTGTCCCAGGCTGACCAGGGCACGGGGCAGGGGCTGTCCCTGTCACTGTCCCTGTCCCTGTCTCTGGCACTGTCCCTGCCAGTGTCACAGGCTGACCAGGGCACGGGGCAGGGGCTGTCCCTGTCCCTGTCCCTGTCCCTGTCCCTGTCCCTGTCCCTGTCCCAGGCTGACCAGGACACGGGGCAGGGGCTGTCCCTGTCACTGTCACTGTCACTGTCACTGTCCCTGTCTCTGGCACTGTCACTGTCACTGTCCCTGTCCCAGGCTGACCAGGGCACGGGGCAGGGGCAGGGGCTGTCCCTGTCCCTGTCCCTGTCCCTGTCACTATCCCTGTCCCTGTCACTGTCCCTGTCCCTGTCCCTGTCACTGTCACTATCCCTGTCACTGTCCCTGTCCCTGTCCCTGTCCCTGTCCCTGTCCCTGTCCCTGTCCCTGTCCCTGTCCCTGTCCCTGTCCCTGTCCCTGTCCCTGTCCCTGTCCCTGTCCCTGTCCCTGTCCCTGTCCCTGTCCCTGTCCCTGTCCCTGTCCCTGTCCCTGTCCCTGTCCCTGTCCCTGTCCCTGTCCCTGTCCCTGTCCCTGTCCCTGTCCCTGTCCCTGTCCCTGTCCCTGTCCCTGTCCCTGTCCCTGTCCCTGTCCCTGTCCCTGTCCCTGTCCCTGTCCCTGTCCCTGTCACCATCCCTGTCCCTGTCCCTGTCCCTGTCCCTGTCACTGTCACCATCCCTGTCCCTGTCCCTGTCCCTGTCCCTGTCCCTGCCCCAGGGTGAATCTCCACCTCCCCTGCTGCGGGAGCCGGCCCCGGTGGGGACAGGGTCCCGGGCAGTGGCAGGGGCGTGCAGCCCCTCCTGACGCCGTGTGTGCCCTCAGGTACGAGGAGGAACCTCCGCAACGACCTGCTGGTGGCCGCTGACTCCATCACCAACACCGTGTCCTCGCTGGTGAAGGAGCTGCACTCAGGTAAGGGCCGAGCCCCGAGGAGGGCTGGCAGCCACGGCGGGAAGATTTGTCCTCAGATTTACCTTCTGCCACAGCTCCTGCTCTATTAACTCTTATTTCTGTTGGAACTGGGTTTGGTCTCTGTTGTTTTCTGTCATGTGAGGTTGCGTGTCCACGTTCTCAGTGAAAATCCAGTTTTGTGGCCTGGGCAGTGCTGGGTGATGACCTTAGTGACACAGTCACTAGCCAGAGCAGGTTTTTGGGGTGAGCGTCCCCAAATTCCTGCTTAGTCCTGCAGTGCCTGACCCTCTGCCGTGCCTCCCCATCAGATGATGCAACCATGTCTCAACAGCTGTACAGGAGGCCAGATTCATCCCTTGTCGTTAAACAGTGATGTGGAAAACAGATAATTACTGCCTCTGAGCCTCTTCCCCTGCCAGGGGAGCTGAACACCCCTGTGGGGCTGGGGCAGCTCCTGCCTCTCCCAGGGAAGTGTCCCCTGGAGCCTTGTCAGCAGCAGGGCTGGGACCATGCAGGGCTCCAGCAGCCAGTCCTGCTGCCAGGAGGGTTTCTCCGTGGAGAGGAAGGGTTGTCAGGCTCTGAGAGGGGCTCTCCAGGGGGCACTCCCCATCCCTGCAGGTGCCCAAGGAAAGAGTGAGCTCAGTGCTGTGGGCTGGTGGCAAACAGGGGAGCAGTGCCAGCTTGGACTCCGTGGGTGCTGTTTTACAAGGTGAAGGATGCTGTGGTTCTGTTCTGGGCTGCCTCTGCTGCTCAGGAGGGAGAGAAGTGCCCTGTGTCTGCTCCTGCTCCCTGCTGGACCCAAATTCCCCACAAAGCTCTCTCCCTGGGTGACCCACGAGGCTCTGCCGTGGTGCTGGAGCCTCCTGGCATGAACGGGGGGGTTTCAGTGCCCAGCAGTAAATCCCACCCCCCCTCCAGCCCCCTGTCCTGGCAGCAGAGGCAGCTGGAGTTAATCAAGTTGCCCATGGATGACACAGCAGTAGCAGGGCCACCAGCTCCCACATAAATCACCTCAGCTCTGCCCCTGAAGCTCAAACACAGAGAGCAAACCTCTGCCCAGAGTCTGCACTCGTCCCTTTTTGCTTTCCAGAGCAGAAGGGAGGGTTGTAGAATCATGGAATTGTGGAATAACCCGAGTCAGAGCCACAGGGATCGTGGAGTCCAGCTCCCGACCCTGCCCAGGACACCCCAGCAATCCCAGCCTGTGCCTGAGGGCCAAATCTCCATCCCCAAACCCCCTGCCTCCATCCCCAGGGTCCATCCCTGGCCACCAGCCGTGCCAGGGACCTGCAAAGCCCTGTGGCTCACCAGGGAGTGGGAATGCAATGAAAATGGAGCTGCTGCCAGGCTCGTGCTCGGGGAGATGCAGAGAGCGGGGAAGGCTGCCCTGAAAGTGTGTGAAATGGTGTGGTTTGTGCAAATGAGGAAGAGCATGAGTTATCCTCAGCTGATGGGAGCCAGCAGGATGTCACACGTCGTGTCCCGAGGGGAGCTGTGGGAGCAGGCAGCTCCTGCAGCGTGGGGAGGGTGGGATCCAGGGGGGCTGCAGCTCCCAGCCTGGCCTGGCCTGCCCCTGCTCTTCCCTTCCCTGTCCCTGCCCTGTCCCTGCCCTGCCATTCCCTGTCCCTGTCCCTGTCCCTGTCCCCGTCCTGCCATTCCCTGCCATTCCCTGTCCTGTCCCTGTCCCTGTCCCTGTCCTGCCCAGGCAGGGGACACACGCAGCAGCACCCCCCGTCCTCCCGGGGCTCCCAGCACACCCTGACGGCCCCAGCCACCTTCTCCTGCCCCGGTGTCGGGGAGGGTTGGCTGGAGAGCAGGAAAGGTTCATGCCCAGAGGTGCTGGCACTGCCCAGGCTGCCCAGGGGATGGGCACGGCCCCGAGGCTGCCAGAGCTCCAGGAACATTTGGACAATGCTCTCAGGGATGTGCAGGGTGGGATCCTTGGGGGTCTGGGCAGGGGCAGGGGCTGCGCGGGATGATCCCTTTGGGTCCCTTCCAGCTCAGGATATTCCACGATTCCGTGATGGACTCGTGAAGTCACAGAATTACAGAATCACAAAATCATTGGGGGTGAAAAAGGTCCCCAAGCCCGCTGAGTCCTCCTGTTCCCCCAGCACTGCCAAGGCCACCACTGCCCCGTGTCCCCAGGTGCCACACCCACAGCCAAGTGCCACTCTCACGCTCCCAGTGCTGCTGGGCAAACACTGATCCCGTTTTTCCTCCATTTTTCCCCCATTTTCACTCCAGCTGAGCTCAAAAGGATGTGCTTCAGGAGCTGCTGCTCTGCAGGGAGCCCAGGCAGCACTGCTGAGCTCCAGGTCCCCATCCTGGTTATTCCAGGACTGGTTCTGCCCCTGGGCTCCTCAGCTCCCCCTTCAAGGACCCCCTGGAGCTGAGTGACCCCCACGTGTCACCGTCCTGCCCCCAAAGCCACCAAGGCCGTGTCTGCGGGGTCCCCTCTGGGCACACCCACCCCAACTCCTCTGCTTCTGCAGCTGTTTTGTTTCTCTTTAGCCAACCTAGAACAAAGGTTTGGGTGACTTCAGCTAAGGCTTCAGCTTGAGATAGCAAATATTTGTCCAACACGGCCCCCGAGAAACCATTTCCCACATTTGGTGGGTGTGCCAGTGGGTGTTTGGCCAGTCCCAAGAGTTACTCAAAAAGCTGCATCAGGCACGTTGATGGGGTCATCCCCAAATAATCTTGAGGTTCCTGTGGATGCATGGGAACAGTGGGTTCCTCACCTTCCCAAGGCATCTTCAGAGCCTCAGGAACTGGAGATCCTTGGCTCTATGCACATGACCTATTGTGTCAAATTTAATTATGCAGGGGAAGATCAATCTTTGGTTGAAGATGTTACTCCCTACCCCATTAAATTCAAAAATCAGACCTCATGGTGCCACCACGCTTCTTTAGTTCAGCCTGCCTTTGACATTCCCCTCCCGTTACCACACAGAATGTTTTCCATCCCAGCTGTGCCTTTTGCTGAGGTTCTCCCTGCCCCTGCTCTCACACCTCGAGCAGCAGTGACACCACCCTCAGGATAACCACCACTGTCTCGCTGAACTGGTGGGATGAGACCAGAGCCACCACCTGCAGGAGAATTGTCACCTTCTGCTCCCACTCTGCTGCATCAATACCCTGCCAGAAACTCACCTGGCTCAGACAGAGCAAGGCCACAGCTCTCAGGTGGAAACAGCTGGAGTTCAGGAGGGATTTCTCCATGGGAAAGGCTGTCAGGGATTGGAAAGCGCTGCCCAGGGAGGTGATGGAATCCCCACCCCTGGAGGGGTTTAAAGGCCCTGTGGATGTGGCACTTGGGGACGTGGGGCAGTGGTGGCCTGGGCAGTGCTGGGGAACAGCTGGACTCGATGGTCTGGGGGATTTCCCAACCCAAACAATTCCATGATTGCCTCTCTCCTCTCACCCACCTGTCTCATGTCTGCTTTTTCTCTTTGTGTTTTTTCCTGAAGCAGAGGAAGAAGACGAAGAAGAAACAGAGAAGCTGCAGAATGGGAAGGACCGAGGTGAGGGGACAAAGCTGTGTCAGAGCTCTGAAGCATTTTCTGATCACCCCTCTGGGGGTTCACTGGTTCCCTTTGCAGCCCCATGGGGCCTCTGGGTGCGGGTGGGTGGCCCTGGATGAGGTGGGTGGCTCTGGGTGCAGGGGGATAGCTCCAGGTGCAGGTGGATGGCCCTGGGCGCAGGGGGATGTCCCCAGGTGCAGGCGGGTGGCTCTGGGTGCCGGTGGGTGGCCCTGGACGAGGTGGATGGCTCTGGGTGCAGGGGGATAGCTCCAGGTGCAGGTGGATGGCCCTGGGCGCAGGGGGATGTCCCCAGGTGCAGGCGGGTGGCTCTGGGTGCCGGTGGGTGGCCCTGGACGAGGTGGATGGCTCTGGGTGCAGGGGGATAGCTCCAGGTGCAGGTGGATGGCCCTGGGCGCAGGGGGATGTCCCCAGGTGCAGGCGGGTGGCTCTGGGTGCCGGTGGGTGGCCCTGGACGAGGTGGATGGCTCTGGGTGCAGGGGGATAGCTCCAGGTGCAGGTGGATGGCCCTGGGCGCAGGGGGATGTCCCCAGGTGCAGGCGGGTGGCTCTGGGTGCCGGTGGGTGGCCCTGGACGAGGTGGATGGCTCTGGGTGCAGGGGGATAGCTCCAGGTGCAGGTGGATGGCCCTGGGCGCAGGGGGATGTCCCCAGGTGCAGGCGGGTGGCTCTGGGTGCCGGTGGGTGGCCCTGGACGAGGTGGATGGCTCTGGGTGCAGGGGGATAGCTCCAGGTGCAGGTGGATGGCCCTGGGCGCAGGGGGATGTCCCCAGGTGCAGGCGGGTGGCTCTGGGTGCCGGTGGGTGGCCCTGGACGAGGTGGATGGCTCTGGGTGCAGGGGGATAGCTCCAGGTGCAGGTGGATGGCCCTGGGCGCAGGGGGATGTCCCCAGGTGCAGGCGGGTGGCTCTGGGTGCCGGTGGGTGGCCCTGGACGAGGTGGATGGCTCTGGGTGCAGGGGGATAGCTCCAGGTGCAGGTGGATGGCCCTGGGCGCAGGGGGATGTCCCCAGGTGCAGGCGGGTGGCTCTGGGTGCCGGTGGGTGGCCCTGGACGAGGTGGATGGCTCTGGGTGCAGGGGGATAGCTCCAGGTGCAGGTGGATGGCCCTGGGCGCAGGGGGATGTCCCCAGGTGCAGGCGGGTGGCTCTGGGTGCCGGTGGGTGGCCCTGGACGAGGTGGATGGCTCTGGGTGCAGGGGGATAGCTCCAGGTGCAGGTGGATGGCCCTGGGCGCAGGGGGATGTCCCCAGGTGCAGGCGGGTGGCTCTGGGTGCCGGTGGGTGGCCCTGGACGAGGTGGATGGCTCTGGGTGCAGGGGGATAGCTCCAGGTGCAGGTGGATGGCCCTGGGCGCAGGGGGATGTCCCCAGGTGCAGGCGGGTGGCTCTGGGTGCCGGTGGGTGGCCCTGGACGAGGTGGATGGCTCTGGGTGCAGGGGGATAGCTCCAGGTGCAGGTGGATGGCCCTGGGCGCAGGGGGATGTCCCCAGGTGCAGGCGGGTGGCTCTGGGTGCCGGTGGGTGGCCCTGGACGAGGTGGATGGCTCTGGGTGCAGGGGGATAGCTCCAGGTGCAGGTGGATGGCCCTGGGCGCAGGGGGATGTCCCCAGGTGCAGGCGGGTGGCTCTGGGTGCCGGTGGGTGGCCCTGGACGAGGTGGATGGCTCTGGGTGCAGGGGGATAGCTCCAGGTGCAGGTGGATGGCCCTGGGCGCAGGGGGATGTCCCCAGGTGCAGGCGGGTGGCTCTGGGTGCCGGTGGGTGGCCCTGGACGAGGTGGATGGCTCTGGGTGCAGGGGGATAGCTCCAGGTGCAGGTGGATGGCCCTGGGCGCAGGGGGATGTCCCCAGGTGCAGGCGGGTGGCTCTGGGTGCCGGTGGGTGGCCCTGGACGAGGTGGATGGCTCTGGGTGCAGGGGGATAGCTCCAGGTGCAGGTGGATGGCCCTGGGCGCAGGGGGATGTCCCCAGGTGCAGGCGGGTGGCTCTGGGTGCCGGTGGGTGGCCCTGGACGAGGTGGATGGCTCTGGGTGCAGGGGGATAGCTCCAGGTGCAGGTGGATGGCCCTGGGCGCAGGGGGATGTCCCCAGGTGCAGGCGGGTGGCTCTGGGTGCCGGTGGGTGGCCCTGGACGAGGTGGATGGCTCTGGGTGCAGGGGGATAGCTCCAGGTGCAGGTGGATGGCCCTGGGCGCAGGGGGATGTCCCCAGGTGCAGGCGGGTGGCTCTGGGTGCCGGTGGGTGGCCCTGGACGAGGTGGATGGCTCTGGGTGCAGGGGGATAGCTCCAGGTGCAGGTGGATGGCCCTGGGCGCAGGGGGATGTCCCCAGGTGCAGGCGGGTGGCTCTGGGTGCCGGTGGGTGGCCCTGGACGAGGTGGATGGCTCTGGGTGCAGGGGGATAGCTCCAGGTGCAGGTGGATGGCCCTGGGCGCAGGGGGATGTCCCCAGGTGCAGGCGGGTGGCTCTGGGTGCCGGTGGGTGGCCCTGGACGAGGTGGATGGCTCTGGGTGCAGGGGGATAGCTCCAGGTGCAGGTGGATGGCCCTGGGCGCAGGGGGATGTCCCCAGGTGCAGGCGGGTGGCTCTGGGTGCCGGTGGGTGGCCCTGGACGAGGTGGATGGCTCTGGGTGCAGGGGGATAGCTCCAGGTGCAGGTGGATGTCCCCAGGTGCAGGTGGTGGCTCTGGATGCAGGTGGGTGGTCCTGGATCAAGTGGATGGCCCTGGGTGCAGGTGGATGTCCCCAGGTGCAGGTGGATGGCCCTTGGTGCAGGTGGGTGGCCCTGGATCAGGTGGATGTCCCCAGGTGCAGGTGGGTGGCTCTGGGTGCAGGTGGATGTCCCCAGGTGCAGGTGGCCCTGGGTGCAGGTGGCTCTGGATCAGGTGGCTCTGGGTGCAGGTGGCTCTGGTGGAGCAGCCCCTGGCAGGTTCTGTGGCCGTGCCCTGGCACATGTCACCTCCCAGCCCCAGTCCCTGTCCCCAGCAGCTGCCACGGGCCGGTGTCACAGTCCTGCCCTGTGCTCAGCTTTCCTGGCAGCAAAGGTCACACACAGAAATGTGAGAGAGGAGGAGGAGGAGCTGCTCCGGGGGCTGAGAGAAATCCAGCTCTGAGGGGGGCTCAGACAGAGTGGGGCACTCACCAGGGCAGCCCCTGGGCACTGGCACTGTCACCTGCCCAGCCCCTGCCCACGGTGACATTGCCTGGAGTAGTGCCCCTGTGCCAATGGGGACCCATCCCAAAGTGACCTTGGCTGGACAAGTGTCCCTGTGCCAATGGGGACCCATCCCTTGGTGACCTCAGCTGGACAAGTGTCCCTGTGCCAGTGGGGACAAATCCCCAGTGACCTTGGCTGGACAAGTGTCCCTGTGCCAATGGGGATCCATCCCAAAGTGACCTTGGCTGGACAAGTGTCCCTGTGCCAATGGGGACCCATCCCTTGGTGACCTCAGCTGGACAAGTGTCCCTGTGCCAGTGGGGACAAATCCCCAGTGACCTTGGCTGGACAAGTGTCCCTGTGCCAATGGGGACCCATCCC
>NW_024500095.1:99364-124459 GCF_017590055.1 Onychostruthus taczanowskii
ACCCATCCCAAAGTGACCTTAGCTGGACAAGTGTCCCTGTGCCAATGGGGACCCATCCCAAAGTGACCTTGGCTGGACAAGTGTCCCTGTGCCAATGGGGACCCATCCCAAAGTGACCTTGGCTGGACAAGTGTCCCATGCTGATGGGGACCCCACAGAGGCAGTGCCATCAGTGTCACAGGAGGTCCCTCCCTTTCACCCCTGCTGTCCCAGGGACCCCGTGGCACACCCCAGGAGTTGTCCCAGAGCTGGAGGGACCCTCGTGGCCCTCAGGATGCTCAGGGCAGCGTGAGGGAGGCAATGCCAGGAGCTGCTCCTCGCCTCACCTTCCAGGAGCCAGCAGGGAGCTCCTCCCCGGGGCAGGACCTCACTCAGGGCTCCCTTGGCTTCTGCTCTCCACGTTTCAAACCCAAACAGAGGAACAGCCTTGGCCGGGTGTGAATCAGCCCCGGCATTTGTCTGGCCTGAGCCAAACCCAGCTCCAGCATCAACAAAGCAGGACTTTGGAGCCTGGTTTTGTTACACACACGTTTCCTGCTGGCTCGTTTCCCCGAGCTGTCCCGTCCACTGACTTGTGCAGAGCTCCCAGGTGTTTGGAACCGCTTACCCGTTCCTGAGCGTGGTGGGAAGTTCGATTTTTGGGCAAAACAGGAATTTTCAGAGCAGACCCACCCCGGCTCCGAGTCTCAGGACCCTCTTTGCCCCAGAACATTCCTCACCACTGGAATGTTTGAGATGCTTAGCAGATGACCCGCGCGGCTTTTTCCAAATATGCGTTGTGTCTGGCATGGGAAAGGGGGCCAGGGGGAGGCTGAGGCATGGCAGATGCTGGATGGGAGCAGGGCTGGAACACAAACTCTCCCCGTTACTCATCGCAGCAGCACGAGGCCAGCGAGGGACGGCCCAGACGCGTCCAAGAGCAGAGCTGGGTCCAAGAGCCTCCGTGTGGAATGTAAATAGTGTCCCTGCCAGGGGAAAAAGCAGTTTATTGCAGCCCCAGAGGCGGTGAGGTAAACCTCTGGCAGGCAGATCGAGGAATGATCCATACGGGAGTGCCGGGGCTGGGGGAGCTGCTCCAGACCCTGTGGCGAGGGGACAGCAGGGACGGGTGGCACCAAAGGCAGGTCACCTGCAGGGGTGGGTGGCACCAAAGGCAGGTCACCTGCAGGGACGGGTGGCACCAAAGGCAGGTCACCTGCAGGGGTGGATGGCACCAAAGGCAGGTCACCTGCAGGTGTTCCCTGCACCAAAGACAGGTCACCTGCAGGGATGGGTGGCACCAAAGGCAGGTCACCTGCAGGGACGGGCGGCACCAAAGGCAGGTCACCTGCAGGGACGGGCGGCACCAAAGGCAGGTCACCTGCAGGGACGGGCGGCACCAAAGGCAGGTCACCTGCAGGGACGGGCGGCACCAAAGGCAGGTCACCTGCAGGGACGGGCGGCACCAAAGGCAGGTCACCTGCAGGGACGGGCGGCACCAAAGGCAGGTCACCTGCAGGGACGGGCGGCACCAAAGGCAGGTCACCTGCAGGGACGGGCGGCACCAAAGGCAGGTCACCTGCAGGGACGGGCGGCACCAAAGGCAGGTCACCTGCAGGGACGGGCGGCACCAAAGGCAGGTCACCTGCAGGGGTGGGTGCCCCCAGCCAGCCCCGGGTCCAGCTCTGGCAGCAGCCCTGGCCCAGCAGTGTTCTCCTTCTGGGGTGAACGAGGGGAAAAAGCAGCTCAGGTGTTCCCCACCTGCAGGTGTTCCCTGCAGCCCCAGGGCCAAGGCAGGGGCTCCACTGTGACTCAGAGAATCACCCCAGAGTGGCTTGCATGGGAAGGGGTCTCAGAGCCCACCCAGTGCCACCCCTGCCATGGCAGGGACACTGCCACTGCCCCAGGCTGCTCCCAGAAATGCCCAGTCCATGAACCACTGCAAGGGGGACCAAACACCCGGGTTCAGCTCAGCCTGGTGGGAAGGCAGAGCTTTCTGGTCCATCACATTTCCTGGACAGAAATACCCAGTTTGGAATCCCAGCCCTGGCACAGGGTGCCCCTGGATCCCTGGCAGTGCCCAAGGCTGGGCTGGACAACGGGACAGTGAGGTGTCCCATGCCATCCCATGGCAGGGGTGGCACTGGGTGGGCTCTGAGGTCCCTTCCCACCCAAACCAGTCTGGGATTCCATGGAATGCACCTGCCCAGGAGCAGGCTGAGCTCCTGCACCCCTGTCCTGGATGGTCCCTGGCAGGTTTGGGGTGACACCGAGCTGGGAGCGTGGCTGTGCCCCCAGGACCTCACCAGGCTGGAGAAACGCCCTGTGAGACCCTCCTGCAGCTCGGCAAGGACCTGGGAAGGTGCCCAGGTGCCAGGACAGGCTGGGGCCACCCCCACACAGGGCAGGGACAGCCTGGGACAGGGACACTGAGGTGACCCCGCAGCAGTGACGTGTCCCTGGGAGGGTCTGTGCTTCCTGGGCTGGCATTCCTGGCGAGGAGGGGACAGTCCTGCCCCTGTGCCTGGCACCAGCGAGGCCACCCTGGGCCCAGCTGAGCTGCCCAGGACAGCAGGGACAGGGAGGGACCGTGGCAGCCATGGAGGTGACACCTGGAAGGGCTGAGGGCACTGGGATCAAAGCCAAGCCTGTGAATAACTGCTGGGGGACACTCGGGGAAACTGAGGCAGGATCTTCTCTGTGGTGCCTGGGGAGAAGACAGGGACAGGAATAAAGGGGAATTCTCTTTGAAAATAAAAAATACCTTTCTACCCCGAGGCTGGTCAAGCAGGGGTTGACCCCAGAGGCCGTGGATGTCCACCCCTGGGGACCCTCAGGGCTCAGGGAGGGGCTGCTGGGCAGCCTGAGGGGCTGGGGCTGGGTGACCCCTCCCCAGCCATGCTGGGCTTCCTGGGCTTTGGGGTCAGGAGCAGGCTCCTGCCTGCTGGACTGCCAGAGGAGCTGTTGTGCCTGCCCAGGTGTGCAGGCCTGGGGGTGTCCCTGCAGCAGGGGACAGAGCCTGGGGGTGTCTCTGCAGCAGGGGACAGGGCCTGGGGGTGTCCCTGCAGCAGGGGACAGAGCCTGGGGGTGTCCCTGCAGCAGGGGACAGAGCCTGGGGGTGTCCCTGCAGCAGCAGGAGCTGGGGGCAGAGCCTGGGGGTGTCCCTGCAGCAGCAGGAGCTGGGGACAGAGCCTGGGGGTGGCCCTGCAGCAGCAGGAGCTGGGGGCAGAGCCTCTCTGTGTGCTCCCCGTGCTAACCTGCTCTTCCCTCTCTGCAGGCTAGGAGGGGCCGCAGGCTGGACAGCAGCTCAGGTAAGGATGGACACGTGTCCCACTCCTGGCACCCCCTGGGGCTCCTGGCACCTCCTGCTCTTCTCCTGTTTCTGCACCAGGAAGGTCCCACCTGCCCACCCCTCCACAGTGCTCAAAAGGAAGTTTTCCACAGAATTATGGAATGGTTTGGGTGGGAAGGGACCTCAAATCCCACCCAGTGCCAGCCCTGCCATGGCAGGGACACTGCCACTGTGCCAGGGTGTCCCAGTGTCCATCCCAGCCTTGGGCACTGCCAGGGATCCAGGGGCAGCCCCAGCTGTGCCAGGGCCTGCCCACCCTGCCAGGGAACAATTCCCAATTCCCAATCTCCCATCCAGCCCTGCCCTCTGGCAGTGGGAGCCATTCCCTGGCTCCTGTCCCTCCATCCCTTGTCCCCAGTCCCTCTGCAGCTCTCCTGGAGCCCCTCCAGGCCCTGCCAGGGGCTCTGAGCTCTCCCAGGGTGAGAAAACACCATCACCTGCAGCTCTGCCAGCCTCACCTCCCATTTTATTGTCCCTTGTGCAAGGAGGGGCCTCAGCCAGGAAACAGGAGCCCGTGCTGATGGACGCTGTGCAGACAAACCAAAAATGCATTGTGTGCCCCCCAGAAAGCCGGGCTCTGAGCTGAGGAGCAGGCACAGCAGACGGGCACAGCAAGAGGTGCAGAGAGAGCAGCAGGGGCAGGGCTGGAGCCCGAGCTCTCCGGGGATATCCTTATCTCCCCACCTGAAAAGCTGCGAGGAGCAGGCTCGGGTTTCCTTCTCTGGAAGTTTGCCAGGATGCCCATCACTCCCGGCGGGCAGCAGGCAGCAAATCCTGCCTGGGATGGGGACAGCAGGGACCTTCCTCTGGCACCTCTGCCCTCTCCCTTCCCCCTTTCCCTGGTGCCCAAGGTGGTCACGGGCCAGGAGAATCGGTGCTGGATCCAAAGCAGGATTTTGGGGGATAAGCCCAGCTCCAGCTCCCACCAAACCCTCTGCAAAGTGAGAACGGGGATTTGCCCTTCCCACCTCCCAGCAGCGCAAGGAGAGAGCCCCCGAGGGGCTCGGGAGCCTTTCTGGCAGTTTTTGCATTAGAAATTCAAGTCCTGCCTGATCTGGGAAACAATCTGGTAACCGAAGAAGGAGTGAAATTGCAGCGCTGGAGGGGGAGGCAGCACGGGCAGCCGGTGGTGTTCCTCACACCTGGAAGGCCTGGGGGACAGGGACGGGTGTGACCTGCCACCCCCAGGGCTGGAGGGGACAGGAGGAGCCCCAGAGCCCCCCAGAGCCCCCCCAGAGCACATGAGAGAGTGAGAATGAATGAGAGAGCACGGAGAAACGAGGGAGAGGAACCAGGCAGGCTCCTGGATCCTACGACCTGCCACCCCCAGGGCTGGAGGGGACAGGAGGAGCCCCAGAGCCCCCCAGAGCCCCCCCAGAGCACATGAGAGAGTGAGAATGAATGAGAGAGCATGGAGAAACGAGGGAGAGGAACCAGAGAAAGGACGGGAAAAGACAAAATGGGAGCCAAAATAAGCCTTGACACTGTGGTGGCTCTTCCACCACGGAGAACTTCCCCATGGAAAGGTGCCCAGGGAGCTCTGGAGTGCCCATCCCTGGAGGTGGCACTCAGGGGACAAGGTGAGCATTGCACTTGGTGACCCCAGAGTCTTTCCTGAGCTCAGGGTTCCGAGTTCCTCGAGTTCCTGCCAGTCCTGTGTGGTGCCAGGAGCAGGGGAGGGGGTGTGCAGCCCATGGCCCCAGCTGTCCCCAGGCTCACAGTGTCACCCTGGGGCCCTGCCCTGGCCTCAGGAGCTGGAGTCTGCTGTCCCCTGGTGCGAGGGGACAGCTCCGGGCTCAGCTGGGCACTGCACTGGGTGCCACACTGGGCTGGGGCCAGGGGTGGCCCCAGGGTCACAGCCCCAGCCAGGGGGCTGAGGGGTCACGGAGCCATCGAGGCTGGAAAAGCTTCTGGGACACCGAGCCCAGGCAGGATCTCTGTGGGATCACTGTGGGATCACTGTGGGGTCTCTGTGGGATTTATATGGGATTTCTGTGGGATCTCTGCAGGGTCTCTGCGGGGTCCCTGCAGGGTCTCCATGGGGTCTCTATGGGATCTCTATGGGATCTCTGCGGGGTCCCTGCAGGGTCTCTATGGGATTTCTATGGGATCTCTGTGGGATCTCTGCGGGGTCCCTGCAAGGTCTCTATGGGATCTCTGTGGGGTCTCTGCAGGATTTCTGCAGGGTCTCTATGGGACCTCTATGGGATCTCTGCAGGGTCTCTGTGGAATTTCTATGGGATCTCTGCAGGGTCTCTGTGGGATCTCTGCAGGGTCCCTGGGGGCTCCATTCCCTTCCCAGCTCCCTCAGCCTCTCCTGGGGCTCCATTCCCTTCCCAGCTCCCTCAGCCTCTCCTGGGGCTCCATTCCCTTCCCAGCTCCCTCAGCCTCTCCTGGGGCTCCATTCCCTTCCCAGCTCCCTCAGCCTCTCCTGGGGCTCCATTCCCTTCCCAGCTCCCTCAGCCTCTCCTGGGGCTCCATTCCCTTCCCAGCTCCCTCAGCCTCTCCTGGGGCTCCATTCCCTTCCCAGCTCCCTCAGCCTCTCCTGGGGCTCCATTCCCTTCCCAGCTCCCTCAGCCTCTCCTGGGGCTCCATTCCCTTCCCAGCTCCCTCAGCCTCTCCTGGGGCTCCATTCCCTTCCCAGCTCCCTCAGCCTCTCCTGGGGCTCCATTCCCTTCCCAGCTCCCTCAGCCTCTCCTGGGGCTCCATTCCCTTCCCAGCTCCCTCAGCCTCTCCTGGGGCTCCATTCCCTTCCCAGCTCCCTCAGCCTCTCCTGGGGCTCCATTCCCTTCCCAGCTCCCTCAGCCTCTCCTGGGGCTCCATTCCCTTCCCAGCTCCCTCAGCCTCTCCTGGGGCTCCATTCCCTTCCCAGCTCCCTCAGCCTCTCCTGGGGCTCCATTCCCTTCCCAGCTCCCTCAGCCTCTCCTGGGGCTCCATTCCCTTCCCAGCTCCCTCAGCCTCTCCTGGGGCTCCATTCCCTTCCCAGCTCCCTCAGCCTCTCCTGGGGCTCCATTCCCTTCCCAGCTCCCTCAGCCTCTCCTGGGGCTCCATTCCCTTCCCAGCTCCCTCAGCCTCTCCTGGGGCTCCATTCCCTTCCCAGCTCCCTCAGCCTCTCCTGGGGCTCCATTCCCTTCCCAGCTCCCTCAGCCTCTCCTGGGGCTCCATTCCCTTCCCAGCTCCCTCAGCCTCTCCTGGGGCTCCATTCCCTTCCCAGCTCCCTCAGCCTCTCCTGGGGCTCCATTCCCTTCCCAGCTCCCTCAGCCTCTCCTGGGGCTCCATTCCCTTCCCAGCTCCCTCAGCCTCTCCTGGGGCTCCATTCCCTTCCCAGCTCCCTCAGCCTCTCCTGGGGCTCCATTCCCTTCCCAGCTCCCTCAGCCTCTCCTGGGGCTCCATTCCCTTCCCAGCTCCCTCAGCCTCTCCTGGGGCTCCATTCCCTTCCCAGCTCCCTCAGCCTCTCCTGGGGCTCCATTCCCTTCCCAGCTCCCTCAGCCTCTCCTGGGGCTCCATTCCCTTCCCAGCTCCCTCAGCCTCTCCTGGGGCTCCATTCCCTTCCCAGCTCCCTCAGCCTCTCCTGGGGCTCCATTCCCTTCCCAGCTCCCTCAGCCTCTCCTGGGGCTCCATTCCCTTCCCAGCTCCCTCAGCCTCTCCTGGGGCTCCATTCCCTTCCCAGCTCCCTCAGCCTCTCCTGGGGCTCCATTCCCTTCCCAGCTCCCTCAGCCTCTCCTGGGGCTCCATTCCCTTCCCAGCTCCCTCAGCCTCTCCTGGGGCTCCATTCCCTTCCCAGCTCCCTCAGCCTCTCCTGGGGCTCCATTCCCTTCCCAGCTCCCTCAGCCTCTCCTGGGGCTCCATTCCCTTCCCAGCTCCCTCAGCCTCTCCTGGGGCTCCATTCCCTTCCCAGCTCCCTCAGCCTCTCCTGGGGCTCCATTCCCTTCCCAGCTCCCTCAGCCTCTCCTGGGGCTCCATTCCCTTCCCAGCTCCCTCAGCCTCTCCTGGGGCTCCATTCCCTTCCCAGCTCCCTCAGCCTCTCCTGGGGCTCCATTCCCTTCCCAGCTCCCTCAGCCTCTCCTGGGGCTCCATTCCCTTCCCAGCTCCCTCAGCCCCTCCTGGGGCTCCATTCCCTTCCCAGCTCCATTCCCTTCCCAGCTCCCAGCACTGCTGGCTCCATGGCCAGGCAGGATCTCTGTGGGATCACTGTGGGATCACTGTGGGGTCTCTGTGGGATTTATATGGGATTTCTGTGGGATCTCTGCAGGGTCTCTGCGGGGTCCCTGCAGGGTCTCTATGGGATTTCTATGGGATCTCTGTGGGATCTCTGCGGGGTCCCTGCAAGGTCTCTATGGGATCTCTGTGGGGTCTCTGCAGGATTTCTGCAGGGTCTCTATGGGACCTCTATGGGATCTCTGCAGGGTCTCTGTGGAATTTCTATGGGATCTCTGCAGGGTCTCTGTGGGATCTCTGCAGGGTCCCTGCGGGGTCTCTATGGGATCCCTGCGGGGTCTCTGTGGAATTTCTATGGGATCTTTGCAGGGTCTCTGTGGGATCGCTGCAGGGTCTCTATGGGATCTCTATGGGATCTCTGCAGGGTCTCTGTGGAATTTCTATGGGATCTCTGCAGGGTCTCTGCAGGATTTCTGCAGGATCTCTATGGGATCTCTGCGGGGTCCCTGCGGGGTCCCTGCGGGGTCCCTGCAGACCCTGACGGGTTCCCGCTGCCGCAGGCTCGCAGGTTGCTCTTGCGATCGAGGGACGTGTCCCGCTCGGAAGAGGCAGTTCCAGCCCATCCATCACCATCGTGCAACCGTGACCGCTCTCCACCGCCTGCCGCCGCCACAGCTGCCCCGGAGCAGCACCGGGAGCTGTCCCGAGGACTCTCGGCGGGCGCTGCCCCTCCGGCCATTGCATGTCCCCCCGGTGTGCTTCCCGCGGCCACCAGCCCCGTCCCACCCGCCTCAGCCGCTCACGGCAGGCTTCAAACACAAAAAAAAACCACCTGGAAGGACTCTGCTGATGGCTGTTCCTGCTCTGTGTGCTGCTCCATGCCAGGGTCCCCCAGCAGTGCCACTGTCACGCTGGTCACTGCTCCTGTCCCTCCCCGTGCACGGAACAAAGGGGTGCAGCCCTGCATGGCACCAAGGGGACTCAGCCCTCCAAACCCACCTGTGTGAGGTCCTTACAGCCTTCCCAAACCCGCCTGTGTGAGGCCTTTAGAGCCCTTACAGCATTCCCAACCCACCTGTGTGAGGGCTTTAGAGCCCTTCCAAACCCACCTGGGTGAGGTCATTACAGCCTTCCCAATCCCACCTGTGTGAGGCCTTGACAGCCTTCCCAAACCCGCCTGTGTGAGGCCTTTAGAGCCCTTACAGCATTCCCAACCCACCTGTGTGAGGGCTTTAGAGCCCTTCCAAACCCACCTGGGTGAGGTCATTACAGCCTTCCCAATCCCACCTGTGTGAGGCCTTGACAGCCTTCCCAAACCCGCCTGTGTGAGGCCTTTAGAGCCCTTACAGCATTCCCAACCCACCTGTGTGAGGGCTTTAGAGCCCTTCCAAACCCACCTGGGTGAGGTCATTACAGCCTTCCCAATCCCACCTGTGTGAGGCCTTGACAGCCTTCCCAAACCCGCCTGTGTGAGGCCTTTAGAGCCCTTACAGCATTCCCAACCCACCTGTGTGAGGGCTTTAGAGCCCTTCCAAACCCACCTGGGTGAGGTCATTACAGCCTTCCCAATCCCACCTGTGTGAGGCCTTGACAGCCTTCCCAAACCCGCCTGTGTGAGGCCTTTAGAGCCCTTACAGCATTCCCAACCCACCTGTGTGAGGGCTTTAGAGCCCTTCCAAACCCACCTGGGTGAGGTCATTACAGCCTTCCCAATCCCACCTGTGTGAGGCCTTGACAGCCTTCCCAAACCCGCCTGTGTGAGGCCTTTAGAGCCCTTACAGCATTCCCAACCCACCTGTGTGAGGGCTTTAGAGCCCTTCCAAACCCACCTGGGTGAGGTCATTACAGCCTTCCCAATCCCACCTGTGTGAGGCCTTGACAGCCTTCCCAAACCCGCCTGTGTGAGGCCTTTAGAGCCCTTACAGCATTCCCAACCCACCTGTGTGAGGGCTTTAGAGCCCTTCCAAACCCACCTGGGTGAGGTCATTACAGCCTTCCCAATCCCACCTGTGTGAGGCCTTGACAGCCTTCCCAAACCCGCCTGTGTGAGGCCTTTAGAGCCCTTACAGCATTCCCAACCCACCTGTGTGAGGGCTTTAGAGCCCTTCCAAACCCACCTGGGTGAGGTCATTACAGCCTTCCCAATCCCACCTGTGTGAGGCCTTGACAGCCTTCCCAAACCCGCCTGTGTGAGGCCTTTAGAGCCCTTACAGCATTCCCAACCCACCTGTGTGAGGGCTTTAGAGCCCTTCCAAACCCACCTGGGTGAGGTCATTACAGCCTTCCCAATCCCACCTGTGTGAGGCCTTGACAGCCTTCCCAAACCCGCCTGTGTGAGGCCTTTAGAGCCCTTACAGCATTCCCAACCCACCTGTGTGAGGGCTTTAGAGCCCTTCCAAACCCACCTGGGTGAGGTCATTACAGCCTTCCCAATCCCACCTGTGTGAGGCCTTTAGAGCCCTTACAGCATTCCAAACCCACCTGTGTGAGGTCTTCACAGCCCTTCCAAACCCACCTGTGTGAGGTCCTTACAGCCTTCCCAAACCCACCTGTGTGAGGTCATTACAGCCCTTTCAGCCTTCCAAACCCACCTGTGTGAGGCCCTTACAGCCTTCCCAAACCCACCTGTGTGAGGTCATTACAGCCCTTTCAGCCTTCCAAACCCACCTGTGTGAGGTCCTTACAGCCTTCCCAAACCCACCTGTGTGAGGTCATTACAGCCCTTTCAGCCTTCCAAACCCACCTGTGGTGAGATCCTTACAGCCCTTCCAAACCCACCTGTGTGAGGTCCTTACAGCCCTTCCAAACCCACCTGTGTGAGGTCCTTACAGCCCTTTCAGCCTTCCCAAGCCCACCTGGAGCCAGGTGTGAGCCAGGTCCTCCCGGGGCTGGTGGGATGCAGGGCTGGGGGCTGTGGTGGGCCAGCAGCCTCTGGTGCTCCCGTCCCAAGCAGGGATGGAGGGGGGAGCACGGCCAGGCTGTGAGGAGCACCAGCAGCAGGATCTGGGCTCAGTTCTGGTGGAATTCAGGGAGATAAGGGAGCAGGGACGGCAGCTCCCTCTGAGCCATTCCCGTGCTGCCTGGGGACGTTGTTTTAGTGGAAGGAGCCCAGGGCCCTGATGCACCTGTGGATATGTACAGAGGGTGATGGATGAGGGGAGCAGAGCCCCCCGAGCACCCCCGGCTCTGCCCCCTCCCCGCAGCGGGGACAGGGACAGGGACAACCCCGAGGCCACAGCCCGGCTTGGTGGAAATGTTGGGAACGAGCTGCGAGCAGGGCAGGGCAGCCTGGAGAACCTGGAGGGAAGAGCAGCTTCAGCTGGCACAGGGGGACAGGGATGGGGACAGGGATGGGGATGGGAACAGGGACAGAAATGGGGACGAGGGTAAGAACAGGGATGGGGACAAGGACAGGGATGGGGACAAGGACAGGGATGAGAATGAGGATAAGGGCAGGAATGGGGAGAGGAATGGGAATGGGGACAAGGACAGGGATGGGGACAAGGACAGGGATGAGAATAGGGATAAGGGCAGGAATGGGGAGAGGAATGGGAATGGGGATAAGCACAGGGATGGGGACAAGGACAGAATGGGGATGGGAATGGGAATGGGGACAGGGACAAGGACAGGGATGGGAATAAGAACAGGGATGGGGACAGGGATGGGGACAAGGAGAGAGATGGGGATGGGAGCGAGGACAAGGATGGGGAAGGGATGGGAATGGGGATAAGGAGAGGGATGGGAATGAGGACAGAGTTGGGGAGAGGGATGGGAGATGGAGATGGGAATAACGACAGGAGTGGGGATAAGGACAGGGATGGGGAGAGAGATGGGAGATGGAGACAGGAATGGGGATGGAGATGGGGACGAGGATGGAGAGATGGGGACCAAGACAGAGGCAGGGAGCACTTCAGGTGGGTCTCCAGCTGAATTTGCTGCATTTGGGCATGCAGCACCTTTGGCTGTGCCACGGCCCAAGCACAGAAAATGGGAATGTTTTCCCGATGGCCCGGCTGGAGTGGGGACAGCCGCCAGGAGCTGGGGGTGTCAAGGCTGCACAGGGGTCGGGGTCTGTCCCCCAAGCAGAGCTGAGAGGGGCTGGGGGGTCTCCCAGCAGCTGCTGTAGGCAAGAGGCTGGGGGTGCCCACCCGGGCCCTGCTGGTGGCACTGCCAGGGCAGGGACAGTGGCACAGCAGGGCTGGCACACCCGGCTTGGTGGGAAAGCCTGGTGGGATCCATGGCTTGGAGGGGATGGGAAGGAAGCTGCAGGGCCTCCCCAGCACCCCTGACACCCGGGAGACCGGGACTGGGGTGCCCAGGGCCCTGTTGTCACCCAAAGGTGTCACTTAGGGAGGTAATTAACCCCTTTTTAATTGCCCCCTGGGCTGAACACAGGCTGGGGCAGAGCTCACCCTCCGGGATGAGGATTGCCATTTGCAGTTCCCCCGGGCAAAACCAACCCGAAGGAAAATGCACCTGGAAGTGTTTACCCACGGGCAGTCCTGGGGCAGAGCTGGGTCCTGAGCTGGCATCCCCGGGTTACTGCCAGGACAGGGACATCACCATTGCCACGGGGACAGGGACGGGTTAATGCCGGGACAGGGACATCACCATTGCCACGGGGAGAGGAACGGGTTAATGCCGGGACAGGGACATCACCATTGCCACGGGGACAGGAACGGGTTAATGCCAGGACAGGGACATCACCATTGCCACGGGGACAGGGACGGGTTAATGCCAGGACAGGGACATCCCAATTGACACGGGAATGGGAATGGGTTAATGCCAGGACAGGGACATCCCAGTTGCCACGGGAACGGGGACGGGGACAGGAGCCACACGGGGTCCCACACGGCTGCTCTGTGGGTGACACACACACAAGGACAGGGCTGCTCCTGCCACTCCTGGCTCCCCAAGCCCTGGCAGTGCCCACACAGCCGGGGTGTCCCTGGGGGTCACACCAAGCCCCGGTGCCATTCCCTATTCCTGCAGGCACAGGGATTGCAGGACTGTCCCTGGGAGCAGGACTGTCCCCGCCCCGGTGCCATTCCCTATTCCTGCAGGCACAGGGATTGCAGGATTGTCCCTGGAGCAGGATTATCCCCAGAGCAGGACTGTCCCTGGAGCAGGACTGTCCGTGAGATCAGGACTGTCCCCGGGAGGGATCAGGACTGTCCCCGAGATCAGGACTGTCCCCGAGATCAGGATTGTCCCCGGGAAGGAGCAGGACTGTCCCTGAGATCAGGACTGTCCCCAGGAGCAGGACTGTCCCCGAGATCAGGACTGTCCCCAGGAGCAGGACTGTCCCCGAGATCAGGACTGGCCCCGGGATCAGGACTGGCCCCGAGATCAGGACTGTCCCCAGGAGCAGGACTGTCCCCGAGATCAGGACTGGCCCCGGGATCAGGACTGGCCCCGAGATCAGGACTGTCCCCAGGAGCAGGACTGTCCCCGAGATCAGGACTGGCCCCGGGATCAGGACTGGCCCCGAGATCAGGACTGTCCCCAGGAGCAGGACTGTCCCCGAGATCAGGACTGGCCCCGGGATCAGGACTGGCCCCGAGATCAGGACTGTCCCCAGGAGCAGGACTGTCCCCGAGATCAGGACTGGCCCCGGGATCAGGACTGGCCCCGAGATCAGGACTGTCCCCAGGAGCAGGACTGTCCCCGAGATCAGGACTGGCCCCGGGATCAGGACTGGCCCCGAGATCAGGACTGTCCCCAGGAGCAGGACTGTCCCCGAGATCAGGACTGGCCCCGGGATCAGGACTGGCCCCGAGATCAGGACTGTCCCCAGGAGCAGGACTGTCCCCGAGATCAGGACTGGCCCCGGGATCAGGACTGGCCCCGAGATCAGGACTGTCCCCAGGAGCAGGACTGTCCCCGAGATCAGGACTGGCCCCGGGATCAGGACTGGCCCCGAGATCAGGACTGTCCCCAGGAGCAGGACTGTCCCCGAGATCAGGACTGGCCCCGGGATCAGGACTGGCCCCGAGATCAGGACTGTCCCCAGGAGCAGGACTGTCCCCGAGATCAGGACTGGCCCCGGGATCAGGACTGGCCCCGAGATCAGGACTGTCCCCAGGAGCAGGACTGTCCCCGAGATCAGGACTGGCCCCGGGATCAGGACTGGCCCCGAGATCAGGACTGTCCCCAGGAGCAGGAC
This sequence comes from Onychostruthus taczanowskii, assembly GCF_017590055.1. NCBI lineage: Eukaryota > Metazoa > Chordata > Aves > Passeriformes > Passeridae > Onychostruthus > Onychostruthus taczanowskii. The sequence goes on from NW_024500095.1 coordinate 113,020, forward strand.
TGTCCCCGAGATCAGGACTGGCCCCGGGATCAGGACTGGCCCCGAGATCAGGACTGTCCCCAGGAGCAGGACTGTCCCCGGGAGCAGCTGGCGGCGCCGCAGCCGATGCCGTAAGCCCGGGGAACGATTCCAGCCGCAGCCGGTGAGCAGGGAGACATGTTCTGTCATCCGCCAAATATTTAATAAATCCATCTCCTCCCTGCGGGGTGTCTCGTCCCTTGGCCATGTGGAAAAGGCAGGATTTGACGAGGAAAGGGAAGCCAGGTTTCCCTGGGAAGCGCCTGCTCGGGGCGGGAGCAGCTGCGGGCGCCGCGCGGAGCCGGAGATCCCGCATTGGTCATGGCCGCGGTCACGGCAGCGCACAGAGCTGCCAGTGTTCGGCCCCGCACAGCTGCCAGATGTGCCTCCCCCCCGAACAGCCGCACATCTGGCCGGGGAGAGCGGGCTCGGGAACGCCAAGGTGGTGACAGAACCCCCAAAGCCTGCAGACACACTGCAGGCTCGGGGACACCAAGGTGGTGACACTGGCAGCAGAACCTCCAGCACACCCCGGGCTCGGGGACACCAAGGTGGTGACAGAACCCCCAGCACATCCCGGGCTCGGGGACATTAAGGTGGTGACAGAACCCCCAATGACTGCAGGCACGCTCCAGGCTTGGGGACACCAAGGTGGTGACAGAACCCCCAGCACAGCCCGGGATCGGGGACATCAAGGTGGTGACACAGCAGAATCCGCAGCACACCCCCCCCGAACAGCCGCACATCTGGCCGGGGAGAGCGGGCTCGGGAACGCCAAGGTGGTGACAGAACCCCCAAAGCCTGCAGACACACTGCAGGCTCGGGGACACCAAGGTGGTGACAGAACCCCCAGCACAGCCCGGGATCGGGGACATCAGGGTGGTGACACAGCAGAACCCCCAGCACACCCCGGGCTCGGGGACACCAAGGTGGTGACAGAACCCCCAGCACAGCCCGGGATCGGGGACATCAGGGGGGTGACACAGCAGAACCCCCAGCACACCCCGGGCTCGGGGACACCAAGGTGGTGACAGAACCCCCAGCACAGCCCGGGATCGGGGACATCAGGGGGGTGACACAGCAGAACCCCCAGCACACCCCGGGCTCGGGGACACCAAGGTGGTGACAGAACCCCCAGCACATCCCGGGCTCGGTGTCACCAGGGTGGTGACAGAATCCCCAGCACATCCCGGGCTTGGGGACACCAAGGTGGTGACAGACCCCCCCGAACAGCCGCACATCTGGCCGGGGAGAGCGGGCTCGGGGACGCCAAGGTGGTGACAGAACCCCCAAAGCCTGCAGACACACTGCAGGCTCGGGGACACCAAGGTGGTGACAGAACCCCCAGCACAGCCCGGGCTCGGTGTCACCGCTGCCGCCCCTGCACGGAGCCGCTGCTGGGCCCCAGCCGGCCCCGGCCCCGGGTGCAGACGGGCCCCAGCCGGCCCCGGCTCCCCGGGGGATGCCCGGTACCCCCTGCCAGCCCCAGCAGCGGTGCCCGACAGCCGGACGCTCCCCCAGCGCTCGCCCCACCCGGCGGAAACCCGATCCCTCGGAATCCGCGGGGTCCCGGGCGCGTCCCCCGCAGCCCCAGCCTGGCTCAGCCCTGCGCGCTTCCCGGCGCTCGTTTGGCTTTTCGGGTTAAACATCCTGGTGGGAAACATCCAGAGCCTTCCCGAGCCGGGGGATCCCGAAACCGGGCCCGGAGCAGCTTTGTGCTCCTCGGGCCGGCGTGAGGAGAGTGGGAGAGCCGGGCAGGGCAGGGACGGGGAGGGACGGGCAGGGATGGACAGGGGTGGGCAGGGACGGGCAGGGGTGGACAGGGATGGACAGGGATGGACAGGGATGGGCAGGGGTGGGCAGGGATAGACAGGGGTGGGCAGGGATGGGATGGGATGGACAGGGATGGGCAGGGATAGACAGGGGTGGGCAGAGGTGGGCAGGGATGGGCAGAGACGGGCAGGGATGGGCAGGGATGGAAAGGGATGTACAGGGATGGGCAGTGCCCGCAGGCTGAGCGCTGTCGTCAGCCTGGCTCTGCCGCCGTGGCACCCCCGGGACACCGGAGCGCCCCGGGACACCAGCACGCCGCCCACCCGTGCCCAGCACCGTGCTGGGGGCCACCTGCCCTGTCCCCTCTGTCCCCACCCACCCTGCCAGGCTCCCTTTGGGGACACGAAGCCACCGCGGTGCCGGCGGGGCCCAGGTGGGCACAGCCCCAGCCCGGGACCCCCTCCCACGGTGAGGGTCCCCCAGCCGCCCTGTCCCCTCCCACGGGCCCGGGGGGCTGTGCAGGCTCGGCCGGGCCCGGTGTCCCTGCCCGCTGCTCCTCCCGCGGGCCGTAACCCTTTCACACCTCATTAGAGCCGTAATTAACCCCGATTATTCCCAGCTGCAGGGGGAGGGGCGGCTCCGCTCAGAGTGGGCTCAGCCCCACGGAGACCCCAGGAGCCCCACGGAGACCCCAAGGTCTGGGGCACCCCAAGGATGCCGCAGGAACCCCACAGAGACCCTAAAGACCCCAAGTGCCCCATGGACAGCCCGGGAAGCTCAAGCACCCCAAGGAGATCCCGAGCACCTCATGGGGACCCCAGGATCTCTGTGCACCCCAAAGCGTCCCCAGGGACCCCCTGTACTACCCCAGGACCCCCATCGGCCTGGGGAGAAGGCCGGGCCCCAGCTGGCCCCGTGCCCATGGGGCTGCAGCTCCGGGGCAGGGGGCACAGCCGGGGGGGACAGAGCCGGGGGGGACAGAGCCGGGGACACAGCCGGGAGCACCCGGTGTCCCCCACACGGGGCCGGGGGCTCGGGTCAGCGCCAGATCCGGGGCTGCTCCCCGGGCCCCCCCGGCCGCTGCGGCCCCGTCCGTCCCCGGATCGATCCCTTCATTGCTGACCCCCCTGCTCTTCATCCCAGCCCTCCTCCTCCTCCTCCTCCGACTGCCCATGGGTGGCACAAGTCCCGGTGGCACCTGGGGACACTGAGCCCCTGGCAGCGGCCCCTCGGGGTGCCCGGGGTGCCCGCTGTGCCCGGGGTGCCCTCTGTGCCCGCTGTGCCCGCTGTGCCCGCTGTGCCCGGGCTGCGGCCATTTCTGCTGAGCCGGGATCGGCCGCGGTTGCATAACCAGGAGCCCTCGGAGCTGGAAACGAGGTCAGGCGGGAGGGGGAGCGGGGACAGCGGGGACAGCGGGGACAGCTGCTCACCCTCCCCGGGCGGAGGCAGCGGCAGCAGCACGCCGGGAGTGGCACCGGGACTGGCACCGGGACATGGCACCGGGACACAGAACTGGGACATGGCACCAGGGGTGGCACAGGGACATGGCACTGGGACACGACACCGGGAGTGGCACCAGGACCTCGCCCAGCAGTGGCAGTGCCAGCAGCTCGGGGGTCCTCGGGCCACCGTGCCACCACATCTGCCACCACATCACCATCACAGCCGTGTCCCCTGGGTCACCTGGGCCATGGTGGCACAAGCCTGGCCCCCTTGGGGTCCCCCTGATGATGGTGGCATCACATCTGTGTCCCTCGGGGTCACCATCCCTGGGCCACCAGCACTGCCACCCTCATTGCCCCATGTCGCCCTCAGATCGCCAGCTGTGTCCCCACACCCCCTGTCCCCAGAGGCAGAGGTGGCCGGGGAGGGTCACCCCCACCCTGGCACAGCAGTGCCACCCTGCCACACGGTGACAGTGCCACACGGTGACACTGCCTGGTACACGGTGACACTGCCCAGCACACGGTGCCACCCTGCCACGTGGTGACAGTGCCCAGCACATGGTGACACCCTGGCACACGGTGACACCCTGGCACACAGTGACACTGCCTGGCACATGGTGACACTGGTGACACTGCCACATGGTGACACCGCCTGGCACACGGTGACACTGCCTGGCACATGGTGACACTGCCTGGTATACGGTGACACTGCCCAGCACACGGTGCCACCCTGCCACGTGGTGACAGTGCCCAGCACACGGTGGCACTGCCTGGCACATGGTGACACTGCCTGGTATACGGTGACACTGCCCAGCACATGGTGACACTGCCACACAATGACACTGCCCAGCACACAGTGACGCCCTGGCACACAGTGACACTGCCACATGGTGACATCCTGGCACATGGTGACACTGCCCGGCACACAGTGACACTGCCTGGCACACAGTGACACCCTGGCACACAGTGACACTGCCCAGCACAGGGTGACACCCTGGCACATGGTGACACCGCCCGGCACACAGTGACACTGCCTGGCACACAGTGACACCCTGGCACACAGTGACACTGCCCAGCACAGGGTGACACCGCCCAGCACACAGTGTCACTGCCTGGCACACGGTGACACTGCCTGGCACACGGGGACACTGGTGACACTGCCACACGGTGCCACCAGCTCTCCCCAGCTGCTCCCCGGCTCACCGACCTGCCGGGCTGTGTCACCAGCACCGGCTTAATTTGGAGCCCGCCCTCCAGGCGAGATTAATTAACGAGATCCCGCCCCAGGGACCTGCCTGTGCCCTGGCACTGTCACCATGTCACCAGACCCAGGGTCCTGCCTGTGCCCTGGCACTGTCACCATGTCACCAGACCCAGGGTCCTGCCTGTGCCCTGGCACTGTCACCATGTCACCAGACCCAGGGTCCTGCCTGTGCCCTGGCACTGTCACCATGTCACCAGACCCAGGGTCCTGCCTGTGCCCTGGCACTGTCACCATGTCACCAGACCCAGGGTCCTGCCTGTGCCCTGGCACTGTCACCATGTCACCAGACCCAGGGTCCTGCCTGTGCCCTGGCACTGTCACCATGTCACCAGACCCAGGGTCCTGCCTGTGCCCTGGCACTGTCACCATGTCACCAGACCCAGGGTCCTGCCTGTGCCCTGGCACTGTCACCATGTCACCAGACCCAGGGTCCTGCCTGTGCCCTGGCACTGTCACCATGTCACCAGACCCAGGGTCCTGCCTGTGCCCTGGCACTGTCACCATGTCACCAGACCCAGGGTCCTGCCTGTGCCCTGGCACTGTCACCATGTCACCAGACCCAGGGTCCTGCCTGTGCCCTGGCACTGTCACCATGTCACCAGACCCAGGGTCCTGCCTGTGCCCTGGCACTGTCACCATGTCACCAGACCCAGGGTCCTGCCTGTGCCCTGGCACTGTCACCATGTCACCAGACCCAGGGTCCTGCCTGTGCCCTGGCACTGTCACCATGTCACCAGACCCAGGGTCCTGCCTGTGCCCTGGCACTGTCACCATGTCACCAGACCCAGGGTCCTGCCTGTGCCCTGGCACTGTCACCATGTCACCAGACCCAGGGTCCTGCCTGTGCCCTGGCACTGTCACCATGTCACCAGACCCAGGGTCCTGCCTGTGCCCTGGCACTGTCACCATGTCACCAGACCCAGGGTCCTGCCTGTGCCCTGGCACTGTCACCATGTCACCAGACCCAGGGTCCTGCCTGTGCCCTGGCACTGTCACCATGTCACCAGACCCAGGGTCCTGCCTGTGCCCTGGCACTGTCACCATGTCACCAGACCCAGGGTCCTGCCTGTGCCCTGGCACTGTCACCATGTCACCAGACCCAGGGTCCTGCCTGTGCCCTGGCACTGTCACCATGTCACCAGACCCAGGGTCCTGCCTGTGCCCTGGCACTGTCACCATGTCACCAGACCCAGGGTCCTGCCTGTGCCCTGGCACTGTCACCATGTCACCAGACCCAGGGTCCTGCCTGTGCCCTGGCACTGTCACCATGTCACCAGACCCAGGGTCCTGCCTGTGCCCTGGCACTGTCACCATGTCACCAGACCCAGGGTCCTGCCTGTGCCCTGGCACTGTCACCATGTCACCAGACCCAGGGTCCTGCCTGTGCCCTGGCACTGTCACCATGTCACCAGACCCAGGGTCCTGCCTGTGCCCTGGCACTGTCACCATGTCACCAGACCCAGGGTCCTGCCTGTGCCCTGGCACTGTCACCATGTCACCAGACCCAGGGTCCTGCCTGTGCCCTGGCACTGTCACCATGTCACCAGACCCAGGGTCCTGCCTGTGCCCTGGCACTGTCACCATGTCACCAGACCCAGGGTCCTGCCTGTGCCCTGGCACTGTCACCATGTCACCAGACCCAGGGTCCTGCCTGTGCCCTGGCACTGTCACCATGTCACCAGACCCAGGGTCCTGCCTGTGCCCTGGCACTGTCACCATGTCACCAGACCCAGGGTCCTGCCTGTGCCCTGGCACTGTCACCATGTCACCAGACCCAGGGTCCTGCCTGTGCCCTGGCACTGTCACCATGTCACCAGACCCAGGGTCCTGCCTGTGCCCTGGCACTGTCACCATGTCACCAGACCCAGGGTCCTGCCTGTGCCCTGGCACTGTCACCATGTCACCAGACCCAGGGTCCTGCCTGTGCCCTGGCACTGTCACCATGTCACCAGACCCAGGGTCCTGCCTGTGCCCTGGCACTGTCACCATGTCACCAGACCCAGGGTCCTGCCTGTGCCCTGGCACTGTCACCATGTCACCAGACCCAGGGTCCTGCCTGTGCCCTGGCACTGTCACCATGTCACCAGACCCAGGGTCCTGCCTGTGCCCTGGCACTGTCACCATGTCACCAGACCCAGGGTCCTGCCTGTGCCCTGGCACTGTCACCATGTCACCAGACCCAGGGTCCTGCCTGTGCCCTGGCACTGTCACCATGTCACCAGACCCAGGGTCCTGCCTGTGCCCTGGCACTGTCACCATGTCACCAGACCCAGGGTCCTGCCTGTGCCCTGGCACTGTCACCGTGCCACCGGGTCGCGGTGCGGGGACAAGGCTGAGCTGCAGGGGGTCCCAGCGAGGGGGACCCCGGGGACGCCCTGCTCTGTGGGGTGTGGGGTGGGCAGCAGCGGTGCCAGGGGACACGTCCTGCCCGGGATCTGCTCGGAGGGCACGGGGCCAGCCGGCCGTGGGGCTCCTCAGCCTGCAGGGACCTTCGGAGCCCGGGGGGGACGGGAGCTGCCAGCCCCCTGGGGCAGCACGGCTGCGTGGGACATGGGGACACCAGGGCCTGCTGTGCAAGGTGGATGAGCCATGGCCATCCTCCTCATCCTCAGCATCATCCTCATCCTCCTCTGCCCAGCCCAGCCCAGTGTGGGGCTGTTCCCTGGCATGGGATCAGGGGGTAAATCCCAATGCCAGCCCATCACAACCCTGCCCATGGGATTGGGGGGCAAATCCCAATCCCTGCCAGTGGGATCAGGGGGCAAATCCCAATCCCAGCCCATCCCAATCCCTGCCCACGGGATCAGGGTCAAATCCTAATCCCTGCCAGTGGGATCAGGGGGTAAATCCCAATGCCAGCCCATCACAACCCTGCCCATGGGATTGGGGGGCAAATCCCAATCCCTGCCCATGGGATCCAGAGGGCAAATCCCAATCCCTGCCAGTGGGATCAGGGAGCAAATCCCGATCCCAGTCTATCACAACCTTACCCATGGGATTGGGGGGCAAATCCCAATCCCAGTCCATCCCAATCCCTGCCCATGGGATCAGGGGGTAAATCCCAATCCCTGCCCATCACAACCCTGCCCATGGGATCAGGGGGTAAATCCCAATCCCTGCCCATCACAACCCTGCCCATGGGATCAGGGGGCAAATCCCAATCCCTGCCAGTGGGATCAGGGGGTAAATCCCAATCCCAGCCCACGGGATCAGGGGGTAAATCCCAATCCCAGCCCATGGGATCAGGGGGTAAATCCCAATCCCAGCCCACAGGATCAGGGGGTAAATCCCAATCCCTGCCCATCACAACCCTGCCCATGGGATCAGGGGGTAAACCCCAATCCCAGCCCATGGGATCAGGGGCTCAATCCCAATCCCTGCCCATCACAACCCTGCCCATGGCATTTGAGGGTTTAATGCCAGCCCAGCAGGACCCTGCCTGTGTGATTTGGGGGACCAGTCCCACCCCTCTGCCCCTTTCCAGCCGGGATCCCCAGCAGCCACAGGAGGCTCCTGCAGGACGCCCACGGCAGCCAGCAGGGAACACGCCATTAATTAGCATTGTTAATGAAGGCGTTATTTCGCAGTGCCCCCCTGTGCCCCAGGAGCCTCCCAGCACGGAGGGCGAGGGCAGCTCTGCCCAGGGGCCCCTCTCGGGGCTGCAGTGCTGGCACAGCCAGGCAGGAGCGGGCTGCCAACGCACAGCCAGCCCGTGCCAGGCTCTGTGGCACGGCCTGGCAGCCCCCACAGTGCCCAGCTGGTGCTGGGTGCTCCGAGGGTCCCCCCAAAGCCAGCCCATCCTCGGCACCTGCCAGGGCCGGCCGTGGCCTGGATGCACCCCGGGGTTTTGTGGGCTGAAAGCAACACCTGTGCCAGGTGCTGGGGTTGGCAGAATGAGCTCCCCAGGCCCAGCCCAGCTGGGCTCTCCTGGCAGTGCCCAGCTCTCTGAGCCCTGTTAGGTTCTCCTGGCAGTGCCCAGGTGTGTTCTCCTGGCAGAGCTCAGCTCACTGGGCCCAGCCCTGCTGGGGTCTCCTGGCAGTGCCAGGCTGGGCTCTCCTGGCAGTGCCCATCTCTCCTGGCAGTGCCCAGCTCTCCTGGCAGTGCCAGGCTGGGCTCTCCTGGCAGTGCCCATCTCTCCTGGCAGTGCCAGACTGGGCTCTCCTGGCAGTGCCCGTCTCTCCTGGCAGTGCCCATCTCTCCTGGCCGTGCCCATCTCTCCTGGCAGTGCCAGACTGGGCTCTCCTGGCAGTGCCCATCTCTCCTGGCAGTGCCCAGCTCTCCTGGCAGTGCCAGACTGGGCTCTCCTGGCAGTGCCCATCTCTCCTGGCAGTGCCAGGCTGGGCTCTCCTGGCAGAGCCCATCTCTCCTGGCAGTGCAGTGCCAGCCTGGGCTCTCCTGGCAGTGCCCGTCTCTCCTGGCAGTGCCCATCTCTCCTGGCCGTGCCCATCTCTCCTGGCAGTGCCAGGCTGGGCTCTCCTGGCAGTGCCCATCTCTCCTGGCAGTGCCCAGCTCTCCTGGCAGTGCCAGACTGGGCTCTCCTGGCAGTGCCCATCTCTCCTGGCAGTGCCCATCTCTCCTGGCAGTGCCCATCTCTCCTGGCAGTGCCAGACTGGGCTCTCCTGGCAGTGCCCATCTCTCCTGGCAGTGCCCATCTCTCCGAGCCCAGCCCCTCTCCCACTGCCCCACCAGTCCCCCCATCCAGCTGTAGGGAATTCAAATCCCCCTCCCCAGAGAGCCCCCGGTGCCCCCAGGGCTCGATGCCGCTGTGGATCCGTGCCCTGGAATTCCTGAGGATCCGTGCCCTGGAGCCCCCGGGGCTCCGTGCCCCCCAGCCAGCCCCGGCCCCAGGGATCGGGGTCACTCCGGTGTCCCCCCTCAGCCTCCCCTGCCCGGGGAGGATCCAGGGCACTGCAGCCCCCAGGGCAGGACCCCCGCCCCAAGATGTCCTGGCAGTGCCAGGGGTCCTGCTGGCACCGCGTGGGGACAAGGGACGGGGCAAGAAGGGACGGCTTGGCCTGGCTTGGCTTGGCTTGGATTGGATTGGCATGGCTTTGGATTGGATTGGATTGGATTGGCCTGGCTTGGCTTGGCCTGGATTGGATTGGATTGGATTGGATTGGATTGGATTGGCCTGGCTTGAATTTGCCTGGATTGGATTGGATTGGATTGGATTGGATTGGATTGGATTGGATTGGATTGGATTGGATTGGATTGGATTGGATTGGATTGGATTGGATTGGATTGGATTGGATTGGATTGGATTGGCCTGGCTTGCCTTGGCTTGGCCTGGCTTGGTACTGCACAGCTCCTGACCACACTTGGCTTGGCCCGGCCCGGCTTGGAGATGTCCTGGCAGTGCCAGGGGTCCTGCTGGCACCGCGTGGGGACAAGGGACGGGGCAAGAAGGGACGGCTTGGCCTGGCTTGGCTTGGCTTGGATTGGATTGGCATGGCTTTGGATTGGATTGGATTGGATTGGATTGGATTGGCCTGGATTGAATTGGCCTGGCTTGGTTTGGCCTGGCTTGGATTGGACTGGATTGGATTGGATTGGATTGGATTGGATTGGATTGGATTGGATTGGATTGGATTGGCCTGGCTTGCCTTGGCTTGGCCTGGCTTGGTACTGCACAGCTCCTGACCACACTTGGCTTGGCCCGGCCCGGCTTGGCACAGCACAGCTTGGCATGTCTTGGCATGACACTGGACAGCCCTTGGCTTGATTTGGCTTGGCTTGGCACAGCTTGGCTTGGGTCAGACCAGCCTGTCCTGGCTTGGCATGGCACGGCTTGGCCCTGCCTGGCCTGGTGTGACTTGGCTTGGCATGGCATGTCTTGGCTTGGTCTTAGCACGGCATGGCTTGGCACAGCATGGCTTGGCATGGCATGGCACTGCACAGCCCTTTACCATCCCGGCTTGGCTCGGACCAGCCTGGCCTGGCCTGGCCTGGCACAGCTCAGCTTGGCACAGCTTGGCTTGGCACAGCACAGCCCTTGGCCCGGCCTGGCCTGGCACAGCACGGAATGTCTTGGCATGGCTTGGCACAGCAAGGCTTGGTTTGGCACGGCAGGCTTTGGGATGGCACGCCGGGCCATTAGCACCGGGCTCTGTCCCTGCTCCGAACCGTGCCGTGCCGTTCCGAGCCGTGCCCGTGCCCGTGCCGTGCCCGTGCCGTGCCGTGCCGGTGCGCGCGGCCGGCGGGCTCTAGGACCGCGCGGCGGGCTCGGTGCTGCAGTGGAGGCGGCGGCGCTGCGGGAGGAGGCCTGGCCGGGCAGCGCAGCGGCGGCGGCGGCTCGGCGGGGCTCGGCACGGCTCGGCGGGGGTCGGCGGGGCGCTGGGCCCGCCGTGCCGTGCCGTGCCGGTGCGCGCGGCCGGCGGGCTCTAGGACCGCGCGGCGGGCTCGGTGCTGCAGTGGAGGCGGCGGCGCTGCGGGAGGAGGCCTGGCCGGGCAGCGCAGCGGCGGCGGCGGCTCGGCGGGGCTCGGCACGGCTCGGCGGGGCTCGGCGGGGCTCTGCGCCGGGCCCGCAGCGGCCCAGGTAACCGGGACAGCGGGACACCGGCACCGCGGCACCGGCACCGGCACCGGCACCGCCGGCCCGGCTCGGGCGCGCTCGGCTCCGCTCGGGTCCGCTCGGCTGCGTTCGGTTCAGTTCGGCTGATGCGTTCGGCGCGGTTCGGCTCCGTTCGGTTCCGTCCAACGCCGTCCGGTTCGGTTCGGGTGGTGCCTTCGGAAGGGCTCGGGCCCATCCCGAGGGGGTTCGGGTTCCTCCGCAGGGGTTCGGCTCCCTGCGGCTGAGGTTCGGTTCCCTACGGCCGAGGTTCGGCTCCCTCCGGCGCACTTCGGCTCCCTCCGGCGGGGTTCGGCGGGGCTCGGCCCGGGCCGCCGCGGCCCCGGTGTCTCGGCCGTCCCGGGCCCGCCGCAGGAAAACACGGCAGGGCCG